>NC_071088.1:35507500-35712500 GCF_027358695.1 Spea bombifrons
TATTGATTTAAGCATTAATCTCATATTACCAAAAAATGTATTAGAATTTTGTTCTATCTGACACAACCTAGTATAAACCCCATAGGTATTTTTAAGTAATAAATAGCAATGTGCTCTTTAATACACTAATATAATTAGGAATTGGTGTTCTACCTGTTCTGTTGAATTTGACACTTTTAAAACTAAATTCAGCATTACAAACATCTTTCCTACTATGGAATATCCAAATGTCTCGTTCTTGTTTTCCATGTGACACAACATGGATATCACTAGGTTGTTTCCATACAAAATACTTTCATAAATGTTATAAACATTTCTGCAAAAAAAAAATTTATGACATTAAACATCCAGAAAAAAAAGAGTAATCAAGTGTAGTACAAGTGCTAAGAAAACAGGCTTATTTTAAAGATTAAGTTTTGCTGATAAAAAAGAGTTTCCTAATCCCAGCAATTTTAAAAACTATAGTTAGCTCAACAAACTATTTTGGAAAATGCAATAAGAAGTATTTTGCACCAATATACATACAGCTTGCATTTATTTCTCAAAAGCAAATCTGTAGAGAAGTATTCATATATTATATAATGTAATACTTATGTAATATATCAAAGTTAAACCAACCATTTTACAATTTTATATATTGGATGCATGCAAATTTATCCTAGCAAACTAGATTAAAGGAATAGGTCTAGGCAAATAAATAAATTAATACTTAATATAAAGACTAGTAATACAGAAAAAGTGTTTTTTTAGACTTGCTTCCATACTTTGGTCAACTTCACTTTATTCGAGATTTCTTTTACCTACATTATTAAAGAACAGTAAATCTACATTTATAGGAATCTAAATCTTAATCCAAGATAACCAAAATGAATATATAATCACAGCACACTTAATCCGACATAATGCATCGTTAAGTATATTATTTACCATCATACACTTAAATGATAAAATCTGTTCTTCAAGAAGGCCACTAACACAAATCCCTGACAGTCTAAGCTCATTAAAGTACGTGTACAGCTATTTAGTAAGAGCTTAGGCATTTAGTAATAAAAAAGTGGATAAAACAGAAAACTGAAATAAAGAAAAAAATACTTCGATTCTAGTAGGATTAAGCAACTAGTAAAAGTTCCTAGTTTAAAGGAATTGTGATAAATTTCAGAAGACAATCTTTTAAATCTAAGAGGAACTTCCGAATTCTTGGACATTTAGGTGACTCTGCTTTAGACCATCTTCTTTAGGACCGACATGTAGCACATTTTGTTTATTTGCTTGCTTGCACCAGCTATAGCATACTTCTCAAAAGGTTCTATCTGATATTTACCCATTCCCATATTTCAGGGAATGGGCACAAATTTAAGTCACTATTCCTGGTGTTAAAAAAAAATCAGTGCTGACACTTCCTTGAAAACGCATGAAAACATGGCAAAACCACATAGCAAAGCATAATAAAGACTATCAGAATTTAGCAAACCATGTTAAGAAATAGATAGATTACAATTTGCTTATCAGATGGATTCTGTGTCCCGCCATATCACATACTTACAAACAGTAAATCTGTACATAAAATACTTTACCACAATTACTGTTATTATTATGCATCGGTTATAAATTCATAGGTCTAGTAAAATTCTCCTGTTCCACTGTGAAGAACACCCACACTCAACATTAACTAGTAGAAATGTTGTCATTGGGAAAGTTGCATTAAAAGCCAATTATGAGCAGGCAGTGACTAAAAGCGAGATTCCAATATGCTGAGAAATGGGGAATGCAATGTTAGTATTTATATAGGATATAGCCATTAATTACAAGTGAACAACACTGCCAGTTTTGTGAGCCACTTTAGTTCTCATTATTATTAGACATAGAAAGTCAAAATAGATAATTATAGTAGTAATAAAATAATACTGATTCCCCCCCCCCAGAAAATATGGTGCAGACCTTCTTGCATCCCCACATTCTATCATTAGTAGCTGTCCGCTACATCTGCTCAAAATGGGCAAGCTACTGAGCCATATCCAATTTTGTATGTTGCTTTTTAAACTCATTGAGAATGATGAGCTATATTTCCATATATGTACCAATATATGTGCACTCAAATTTGACCACTCAAACAAGTTCCACAATATCTTCCTCTATCATATTAATCACTGTCTCCCTGATTCTCTCCCACGCCAACAATTTATTAACTCCTGTATCTGTTTACTACTAATATTTATTTGCTCAAGGGACTGTACTGCCTACACCTCTACATATCTGAACTTCTCTCACCAGCTTCCACCGCTCCAGTCAATTCAGAACACATATACCAGATGCCTGTCCCACAGGCCCTGTATAATGCCATAAGATTTATTACGGTAATATATTGATCAAAGCTTAAAACACACAGACCAGCCTTCTCCTTTCACTAGACACAGAGAAGGCGTTTGTTTGCTTTAACTGGAGCTATGTGCAAGAAGCACTACACCAACACAAAATCCCCAACACCTTTATAAGAGCAATAACTGCTGGGATCCAATCAAGAGTATTTTTCAAATTACAATTGGCACAAGTCAAGGGTGCCCACAATATCCATTAAACTTTGTACTAACTCTAGAACTGTGTCTGAAAATTCCACCTATATTCAAGGCTTCCATGCTAAATGCAGAGAACGTAAATTTTTACTCTTCGTAGATTCAGCAATATCCACGGCAGCTCTGCAACCATTACAGGCACAGATAATTGATTATGGCAAAAGTATCACTCTATAAAAGTAACACTTCTAAAATGCAGCCGCTACAATTTGGGATACTTCTCCACGAGGTTGATGCCACAAAATGTTATTATGAATTTGATTGGAAGATGAAGCTATTCTATATTTAGGTATCTATTTTTACAAAGAAAAAATCTGGTGAAACACAATTCAAAGAGATGTGGGGAGGTATTGTGGAAGGCATTCAGAAATAGAGTATATTTCAACTATCCTGGTGGGGCCCAATCTCATTTCTAAAAATGATGTGCCTACCGAGATAATGTATCTGTTTAGAACCATACCGTTCCCTGTTCTGAGGGAACACTTAACGGTGTACCTAATGGTTACGTAGCATACTGAGATTTTCAAAGAAAACCTTAAACGCTCTATTCTTCCAAGTAAGCATGGGTGCATCTAATATACTATTTTACCATAATGCAGCGAGATTCTCTCCAGATTCTCTCTGTGTGGGTGGCACTAGAAAATGACTTGATCCATCCATACACTTATCATCAGATTCTTTGGTGCTTTAAAAAAAAAGAAAAAGCCTAAGATGTCCCATCTAACAGAAAAACGACAAGACATGCTTTTAATAAGATATGACACCAAAATGCTTCCTATTCTGAGTCCACAATGTATAAGATCCCATGTGCCTGTTGCCACCCTACAGCTACAGAT
Source organism: Spea bombifrons (assembly GCF_027358695.1). Classification (NCBI taxonomy): domain Eukaryota; kingdom Metazoa; phylum Chordata; class Amphibia; order Anura; family Pelobatidae; genus Spea; species Spea bombifrons. The sequence continues at coordinate 35,510,907 of NC_071088.1, forward strand.
GTGGGCTGACATTTTTAAGCTTCTACCAGTTGGATTAACATCCACTGATACATTTCTCCACCACTAAACCCCACTCAGATCACCTCAGAATTATATCATACGTTTCTTCAGAATCAGTTAGAAACCAAAAATCATTCTATGATATAGTGGAAGAAAGATTTGGGCTCCATTTTTGAGCCAGGTGAGTGGAGCAGACTGCTGATCAACTTGAAGGGGCTCTCACATTGCTCATCACACTGGGAGGTGAACAGAAAAGTGTAGCACGTAGTCCTTGCCAAATGTTGCCTGTTTGTTGGAGGTGTGCTCATTTGACAGAGACAATGCTCCATGTTTTGTGGGGCTGTAGTAGGAATCGCCTATTTTGGTAGGAGGTATTCAATTTAGTTAATCATTTACTTACAACACCAGTACTACCGCACCCAAAACTAACTTCTGGTTACATCACTGGAAGAAACCAGAAGGGCAGTTAGAATGTTAGTCATGCACATCCTTATAGCAGAAAAAACGCTGACCTCAAAAGAGTGCTGACAAAACAGCAGTTAATCTCCTTGGTAAATGAGAATGAAAAATTTCAATATGCAGCTCACTGGGCTTTGAACCAGGTAGAGAGCCAAAATAAAGTTTTGGTGATGTGGTGGCTCTGCGGGGCAGTCATAAAATAGTGAGGAGTCGACTGGACGATCAGGAGCTTAGGTCCCAACAGTTTCTGTGGTGATCCATACTCAGTACAGTAACGACATTGTTTTTTGTTTGTTTGTATTTCTCTTTTTACCTTTATTATACATTATAACTTGAAGGATAATTCTTCTAAATGCAATAACACAGAAGTCACATTTGTGTTTTAGGTTTTTATTAACATGTATAAACATACTGATAAATGGGAAAAGGCTGATAAAGCCTCTGTTACTAAGCATTGCATTTTCTTTTTCATTTCCCTAAAGCATTTGTTATATTGCACTTTGACCTTTATTCAATGCACATGTAATGCTGCTCAGGACTAATAAAAATATTAATGATAAACAGAATACCCGTGTCAGTCTGTTCTTCTTATCCCAGTTCTTCATATTCTGTCCCACAGTGCAAGTCCCTTCACCAGCTACTAATACCCTCCAGACTAAAATATAAACTCCTGACCCTTGCATACCCTAAGTATTTATAATTTCTAAACTATCCATTTTCCTCTGCATACTAATTGCATCTCACCTCAATTGTTACGTCTTCACACTCATGTGTCCACAATTTCCCTCCTTGCCACGTTTCATCTCTGGAATTACTTTGCTCTCTGAGATGGTCCCCTGCGTCTAAATTTTAACTTTATTCTTTTAACTAATTTTACTCTTGTTCAGAAAAGCATACATATACATGCGGCTTCTCTACATGATCCTGATCACCTATGCAGTCCCTTAACTTATGTCTCAGTCCCACTCAACCTCCTAATATATGTAGAAGAAGAATATTAGATTTTAGATTTTTCCTCTGTTCACTCACTTTGCATTTTGTTAAATGGTAAAAATAAAATATTAACATGTATATTTGTGAAACATTTCTTACTTTACAGCATTTTATACCTGGCTAAAACTTTGCCCAGTACTGTATATAATCTAAAATCCAAAATAAAAACCTTGGCGGAGTACTCTCTTTTGAGTGTCACTTCACTAAAAAAAAAACCAATGTGTATGAAGATTTCAAATAGAAAAGTCATTTATGGAAACCCTGCAGAGAGGTTAAACATTACACATATTTACATAATTAAGAACATAAATGTACATAAGGATTTGCGCATGGAGCATTTAAGGTACATTCTGGTTGCTAAATATGGTTATTTGTAATGCACACCAGAGTTCATTGTATATGGACACCAATTCATTTTCCTACACGAAAATACAGATATCTAATTTTTTCCACTACAGTTGGAAAAGAGGGACTCCTGTTTCATTTCCCTCCTTGCGTCTACTGAAAAGATCAGCATACTTAAATATGATTTCTGAAAGTGTATAGTAGTTCTTGACAGTTCCACTAGTGTACTTGTTAAAGTACGCTGCATGTAGAAGCAGGCACGGCAGAACTAAAACAAGACAAAAATAATGGATCCATACAAAATGGACTTTACAGTGTTCCTTGTGTGAAAAAACAGATCAATTAAGTAGTTTCCCAAAATAATCTAAATATGTTAAAGTAATTTTGCTTGTAACTTCACATCCTTCTCCAGGATGCCAACAACACAACCAAATCCAATCAAAGCAGTGTTCGGTTCTCTTGGGATTAACAATCTGGACCTATCATTACCAAGGATTGGAAAGAAGCAAAGACTGCATACTCATCTCATTACATTTAAGTGCTATATAGAAATTTGACACAAGAGGTCAGCATCTAAGTGCAGTGCACAAACTTTAATATAGTTCCTTCTTTTACATATGTATAATGGATATGCAGCAATTCACAACATTTTCTCATTATCATAACATCTTTGTAGTATTCACAAGGCGATAGACCATTCACCTACTGTGATGTGCATGACTTGGAAGATGTTGCCAGCAGCTACTTTAAATATGGGCGCAAAGGCTCCCAGAGCTCTAGCACGTGATGTTCATTGAGAAGGGGCAGCTTTAATATGCAGTAAATATAAATAATTCTATCAACAGACATCATCTGCGTACCCTTGGCTACATAAAAGTTGATTGACCCATGTTTTAGCTTTTTAAATTGGATCACCCAGTGCAATATAATGAACATGTATTCAGTTTTGTTTGGCAGTAGGATGATATCAAAGAGGAAAATTACATAATCTATGTCAACAAGGTGATATAGGATAATAGGGGATCCAATCCTACATTTGAAGGGCAAAAAATGTCCTGCATTAGGAGAGATGCACAAGAGATTTGACTTAAACCTTAGAGTCCCTAAAAGGTTCTGATATATACCCCAAACACCTAAATACAGAATATAGTTGTTGGTGAGGTCATGCAAGTTGAGTGCAACTTGCTAAATTACTAAACACAAAAAGAAAAGTCACATTTTGATCATTTATAGCCAACAAAGTCTGTTGCTTCAATTCAAGTCAATGAAGAATGCAATGCATCCAATACATTCAGCAGTTAAGGTACTTTGCCATTATAATTTATTGCACATTAAGAAATTAGATGGTTTGCTGCATTTGTGCCCTCTGAGCTAAATTGCATATCCATGAGTATGTTTTTTTAGACCTTTAGTGGACAAATCCTTTCCTTTTAGGTAAGATGAAAACCTGAAGAGTTTGAGTCTTCTCAGATCCTGAACCATTTTTTCATTTTTGAGGTCAATAGAGGCTCAATGTCAACAACTGATACCTTTTGAAATAGAAACATCCAGATGCTAGTATCGCATTTTGAAAATAGTTTTTCAAAAATATTTTGACTGAAAACTAATCTAGTTTTTAAACAAAGCAAAAATACAGGACATAGTCAGCGAATACTAGTCAATAAACACAGGCATACATTTAAGGGACTCTGTCAAATTATATGGTCATATAGTGCTTAGCTCGCCACCATATGAAAGCACTCCAATTTAATGCCTTCTCTGGAGACCATTAATTGAGCACCACCTGCCACACAAGTAGACAAGCTCATCATAATGCCTTGAGGTAAAGACAAAATGTCTCCTCAATCACTCTGGAGAGAGCCTGTGATTTATGAATATTTTACTAGATTAATGGAACTTCGTTAGCAATGCCATAATCAGCTCCATTTGGGTTTTTTTGGAGAGGGAGAAGGGATGGGTTTAGCACCAGAGTAGTTGCTGCACAGAGGTGACAAATTATTTGTGGCCCAAAAGATAATATTGTAAGGATTGTGTTATTACTTATGTTCATCCCTGGGAACTTATGTGCTCCGGCTATCCGGACCCTTCCCTTGCGGGACGCGGCCAGGACTGCACACTGAAGTCGGCGGGCGGTCGCGCTGACGCTGGTGGGCGGTCCTGGCAGTGGGAAACACCCCCATTTGAAGGAAAAATGGGCGTGTCAAGACCCCGCTCCCGCAACCTGGAGGTTGACCCAGAGAAGCAGCGCTCACCCGGCAAACCTGGAGAGTTCACAGGTATGCTTATGTTGTAGTTGAGGCAATTCATGTTTAAACAAATAAATAAGATGTCTATTAGACCAGGGCTTGACAAATTTGTTGTGAATCTAGGCGCCAGGTAAAAAAGTTAGGAGCCAGGATTTTTTTAAACCAACAGTTGGTCAGGAGTGATCTGATCATCACCGGCCCACTTACTAAACTCACAGCGTTTGACCTGGAAGCACCCTGGACTTTCAGGTCAGTGCTGTTTTTTTTTTTGTTTTTTTTTTTTTTTTTAACTCTTTCGATGCTGATGTTCCATTGGAGCAGAGCATTGACTGATATTTAGTCCCCACAAGTTTGTGGGGACAAATGTTAACCCATGCAATGCCACGAATGTGTCATACACAATTGTGGCATTGAAGGGGTTAACACTGCGCTGTCGCTCTCAGGGAGCGATCAGGCAGCAGGGGGGTGTTGGGGCTGGTCTCCACACTCATGTGGAGACCGAAGAACCCTCTCCCCTGTCCCTGAAGCTGCCTCTGGCAGCTGGGACTCAATTGCTGGTCTATAGACCAGCCATTGCAGGGGGGAGTCTCTTTGATGACTGCTGTAGGCTTCCATGCCTACAGGAATCATCAAAGGGCTTGTGGGGGCTCGTTTTTGCTGTTGCTGGTCTGCCTGGGCTTCCAGGCAGACCACCAGCAGCAGAGCCCCGTACAAAACGGGAATTAACCCCTAAATGCCGCGATCGCGGCATTGAAGGGGTTAACGCTGCACTGTCGCTCTCATGGAGCGATCAGGCAGCAGGGGGGGGTTGTGTCAGGTCAATCAACACACAACCCCCTTCCCTGAAGCTGCCTGTGGCAGCTGAAAACACGATTGCTGGTTTTGCAGCAACCGCGTTTTCAGCCTACAGAATCACTCCGTGGGAGTGATCTCAGGCTCGGGGGCAGCAGCAGCAGCGCCCCCGTGTGGTGACTCAGCCTCCCACATCCACAATTTTTTCTGGATGTAAGAGGCTGACAATACCTAGGCGCCAGGACAAAATTCTGTGTCGCCATGGCGACCTGGCGCCTGGGATTTGTCGAGCCCTGTATTAGACTTTATCTTTACCTTCTAAAGGGACAATTAGCATAAAAAAGCGTCAATGGCATTATTCAAATAAATTAATTTGTGTGGTTTCTTAGGTCAATAAAGCTTCCTACCGCCATACTTTAGCCTTTATGTAGACAACAACTGGATTTGGAAAAGTAGCTTGCTCTATAGTGTACAGAACAAAACACACTAACCAGATCTCTAAGGGCTGCATTTACACATATGTTAATATGAAATTAAAATGTTCAGTTCACCAACAAATACCCTGTTTAGTGAATATACCTGTAAACCACAAGTTGTGTCCCAAGTGATGAACTAGGAACAGCCATCAAGCTCTATAAAAAATTAGTATTGGGGGAATACAGGCACAGAACTCTATGTAATATCTATAAGAGACTTGCATAAATAAAAAGAAAGAAAACACATTTTGGGGATACATTTATATACATGTTGGAGACCACCAGTTCTTAATACACTGTTTGGGGAAAAGGATCTTGTTTTTCCTTAACGTTACCTCCTACTGGACTGAGGTGATCCATTAGTTTGGATTCCAGACATTACATTTGTTTATTTAGTACCAGCAGATTCCGTAGCTGGTTAAAATCACAAATTGGTCCAAAAGGAGAAGGGGGCACTGCTCTTGCAAGCTTATAATCTAGTGGGTGGTTGAGGGTAGGTGAAGCAGTAGGAGAGGACTCCTTGAATGGGGATGTGGTAGTTCAGCGAGGATGATCCGCAGATATTGTTGGTCGTTCAGACTGCTTGATTAGGATGTTGGCCGAGAGTGTTATAAATAGAGGTCGATCTTCTCAAAAGAAGTCGGTTTTCTTTGAATGTCACGTACTAGGGAGAAATTCTGATAGAACAGAGAATGGAATTCCAGAGTGCGGGTACAGCAGGGGTGAAATCCTGAATGCCGGAGTGGGAAGAGGTAATGACGGTAGAAGAGAGATGCATGTCATGAGAGCAAACAAAGAGGGCGGATAGGGGTGTATTTCAGGGCTTGACACGTTTGTATTGAATCTAGGAGCCAGCTAAAAAAAGTTAGGAGCCAGGATTTTATTTAGACTAACAAAGTTTTATTTTCAACGACAAAAATTAGATCTTAAATTTACACGTAAAAAAGACTAGAACCAAACGTCATGGGCATTTAAGTTATGCAGATAATTTTAATATATTCTTATGTCACACACCACATTTTCTATATAATATATTACTGTTTTTTAATTGTTTTTGTGGCTTTTTTGTGTCTGCCACACAGATACGCAAACAAACACTCCAGAACAGGCTCTGCCACACCAATACCCAAACAGACACACACCAGGACAGGCTCTGTCACACCGACACCCAAACACACACACACATCAGGACAGGCTAAGCTCCTACGAAGCATAACAAAATCTATTTTCTACACTGCTTTGTCAGTGCTTTGCCCCTTGTGTATTAATGCCCCAGCCATGCCCCTCTTAAGTATTGGCTGTGTTCAGCCCCACAACCTTGTGTATTGCCCCCCTTTGTGCATTTATACCACCATGTGTATTGATTTATGTGTTGCCCCCTGCCAACCCTCCTCCTGTGTATTCATGCCCCCACCCGTTTTATAGTGGTTAATGTGATGCCCCCCTTTAGTATTAAATTATGGGAAGCCCAACCACCCTTTTGTCTATTGATGCCCCCACTGCCATTTGTATTAGCCCCACCCACACACACCCCTGGTTATATTGATTTTGTAATTTTAACACTCAGCCATCGCCCTTTTGTATTATTTAAGTCTTAATGATGTCCCAAGGGAATTCACACGGCGGGCATGCACACTCGGCGGTCTTACCACCTCACCACCTCACAGCTACACTGGTGTATTTGGATAGGAGGATAGAAATATAAAGGGGTGCAAAGTTTAATAACGGCTCTGGAGGTAAGTATCAGTAGTTTGAATTTGATTCTGAAGGGTATGGGGAGCCAAGGAGTGATTGGCACAAAGTTATATCGATACTAAACAATTCATATACATGCAAAACATGTATAGTACAGATTTGCCTTTTGTGACCCAGCTTAAAACATTTTCAAGATTTTGTAATGCGTGCAATAGAGAACCCACATGCATTTTTGTATGCGTTACTAGAATTGCTAGTATTATGCAGCATTTCTCTTTAAAGTCTGAAAGCAGAAATTTTTTTGTTTTTCTTTTGCATTTAAGAGTTTGGAAAAATACTTGTTCCATTAAAAGGACTCTTTCACTCTTGTCATAGTAGGGGGTCTTTTGATGTACTGGAGATTTCAAAGTACTGTTGGCTGTTTGGGTGACCCAGTATATAGAATTTCTATAATTTCTAAATACTTTTTAAAGTGTAAACATATAGAGCCGCTCTGCTCAATATTAGAAAAAAAACATGACAACCAAAGAATACAACATATGCTGGCAATTTACAATCTAAAAGGAAGAGGGGGGAACATGGTAGGAGGCTGTAAGAAATAGAATATTACCAGCAATGTAAATAGAAATGCTTCCAAAATATACCATGTATCATGCATTATTAATATTAAATCAGAAAAATGGCTTGGGTACTATATTTCTGGGGTGAAATATTTTCTTATTTTGCGGTAAAAGAAGTGTTAAATTTTGAACACCTCCTAAACATCTGGTGAATTATATTCTTGCCAAGTTTGGGTTATATGGGAACCTTATAACCAAGTTTACAGGGCAGGGTTCTCAACACCCAATGTGTCTATATGTATTAATGTATATTTGTGATGTACATGATAACTACCCCGCTTAAATTGTACAGTGCTGGGTAATTTGTTGGTGCTTAAGAAATAATAATAATAATAATTTGAGAAATATTTATTTTTAGTATCCCATGTTGGAAAGAATGTTACGGTGTAGATAAAATTCTATTCTGATTATTGTGTTACCAGGATTAAAAATTCCTTTAAAAAGCAAACTAATGGGAAACGGGGCTTCCGTGTGCTTTGAAACAGGGAATGCTTGGTCATTTTTTGTTGCATCTGAAAATAGTTTCTGACACAAGATTTTGTAGAAATACAATCACAACAAAAACAAAGTAAAGACTATTAAAAAAAAAAAAAAGGAAAGGAAAAAAATACAATGACGTAATCCTGCAGAATTCCTGGCTAAAATATTTCGGAAACGTGCCTGACTTTATCTGGATGTCAGGCAGTAGTGTCTTATTTTGTACACTGAAACCACGTTGCCCGTTAAGTGTCACCATTGTGGATGGTTTCAGTCACAACGCAGGTACGGGACCAACAATCCGGAGCAGTAATGCAAAAGTAACAAAAGGCATACATACCATATCAATAAGAAACTTTATTTTTCTCAGTTTTCACCAAATACTTAAGATTTCCCCGTTTCCATTTTTTTTAAATAAAGTGTGTAATTTAACAAATTACTGGCATATACTTCAGTATTACAGGTAACGACAACACAATGTAATGCAATCTACGACTGGCGGTTCTTCCTTGCAAGAGGTTCTGCAGCAGCTGGGCTTCCGATTGCATAGCTTGATTTGTTTTTATAACTTAAGGACTTCAAACAGCCATCCAGTGCTCTTTGCAATGGCTCTGAATCCTAAATAGTTAACTAATATGTGCAAAATGAGTGTAATTCACAAAGATCTTAGAATGTCCTGGGTTGAATGAAATAAATCCTAAATCGGTGAAGTCATGACAAACTTATACATTATTCCTTTTTTATATTCTTTATGTTATAGCTTCTTTATGACATACAGCGCAAGCGACTGTCATTTGTACCCCGTACCATATACTAAAGCTACTTATTAGTGTGCAACAGCAGGGTAAATACACAATTGCCATGCAATTGCTAATGATCTCTCTATTCCTGTTATTACACCTGTTGATTTAACTGCCATATGTAACTGGGGCCCCAGGCATCAATGCTTTGCAGGAAGAAAGGAATGTTGAAACAATCCTAACATAGTTCTCAACGATCAAATCCCCCTTGCATCAGAGACACACGAAACAACATGTGTAAAGTGGCCACACGCCTACCTGCTGCTGTTGCTTCTTCTTAGTAGTAGTAGTAGTGCGTCAGGGCTCTGCTTCCAGGCGCAGGGGGGTTAGCCTGCTGATCCCCTGTGCATTTGCTTGCCTTTTGCAGTGCACAGCTGCAGGGCTGCTGCCAGACTGCATTCTTTCCAATATTCCTAGAGAGCGTTCAGCACATTCTCTGTGCGAAGCACATATTCCCACAGCAGACTAAAACAATTACCTTGTGAATCCCTCCTGTGTGCTTACTTTCCCCTCACCTGCCTTTATAGACTTATTTTATTTTTGCCCCCGCAAACTACTCTTGTTCCCTGCCAGTAGTCTGCCTACAACTCACTCTCCCTCCCACTCCTTCCTCTGTGTCACATGGCAAATGATGAAGCGGGGCGCCACACTGCTTCTCCCTTCGGTGTTGTTTTTTTTTTTTTTAAACCGACCAGCCCACACAGAAAAACCGCCCACAGCTGCAACCTGACAAAACCTGACCACTGTACGCACCCTCCACCACCACCTCTGTCTTACACCCACAGGCGGCCCACCTGTCAAGAGTTCCCTCACAAAACACTCTCTCTGCTTCTCTATTCCACCCACTCGCTCTTCACTCCCACCATCCTTCTTCCTCCCTCCGTGTGCGTGGAAAGCTGAAGTATCTGCTATAGAAACGGCACCGTGAACTCGCAGGGTTGGAAATGGCTTACTCTCCCCACACACGTCTCTTTTAAGAGACCTTCTAGTGCCTCCCTAACTTTTAGAGTAAAATGTACGAGTCGCCCCTGCTCATTGTGGCCGTATTTAAAGCCGTGAGCTTCTCTCCCACGCTGTATGTGCTGTGGGAGCGGGGGATGGGATATGGAACAGATACTTATATGAGACTATGTGCTGTGGAAGAGAGAGACAGCTTTCCTGAGGACACAGAAGTTCAAATGTGTTTCCTTTTTTATTTGGCTGTAGAATTAGTGAAGGGTACCTCTCTACCTTTCTTTATTTAAATAATATTTGCATTTTTTTGATTAAGTAGTTTGAGGAAGATATGTTTACCCAGAGATGGAAAATATTGTAATCTGTATATTTAGAAATATTTACTGGATTCCAATTGAATGTAAAACCATGATTTTTAAGGGTAAATAGCGAATGTATATTTTGTTGTTTCAGGTTATACAGCTGAGCATCCCGAAAACCTACGTGGTCCATTCGCTAAATGTTTTGGTTGCCGTTTGCTCAAGTTTGACCAAAGTCACTGACATATTCCCAAAAAAACTTGCACCCATCCAATTGCTTGATGGTTGTCTCAAATGGGAAAAAACAACTTGAGGATCATTAGCTGCTAGTGAGTTAAGTCAAATAATACAGATTTTATTTCAAGACACGGAGGCTCATATTGTGCATTTAACCCTTTCTTTACTCCAAACAGCAGCAAAGAAAAATGACATTGATGAAAGGAAAAAAACAATAAACATGGAGAAATACAAACCCCTCCTACATATTAATCATAATAATAACAATATAAAAGGACTAGCACAGCCCCTCTTTCTTTGCTGCTCCAGACATCAGATAAATATATTTTTCACTGATAATCCTATTCATATTTAGTGTGCTATTTACGTAATTTTATTGTGATTTTTTGATATTGTGATTTTTCGATTAGCTGATTTCATGTATTGTGTGTTCTTCCTCCCCTTTCGGAGGGGGGGGGTTTCGGCTGTTTATTTTATGTCTATATTTTATTGTACTGCTTTCCCCGTGTAGCGTTCCCGTGCTTTGTCCGTTATTTGGCTCATCGTCCTTTTTACCTTCCCTTCCCGTCTCTAGCCCTTCTCTACCTCCCCTGACCCGGCTCCCGTCCCTATTTACCACACCTGACCCGGCTCCCGTTCCCGCGTTTGCTATCTGCGATCACAGGAGTTTTTCTATTCATTTCTTCTACTTCCTCAATCTCCCCCTATGGAGCTTTCTGATCAGGAACCCTCAGTTAGAGGGGATAAAAGGGCCCATTTTCAGGATATTGATCCTCTTAAAGAATTAAATAATTCTGTTACTCAGGCTACTGCCTCAGCCATGAGTTCTATGACATCTGCCTTATCAGTGTCTCTGGCCCAGGCCCTCAATAAGTATTTCCCTACTGCTATGCCTGTTCATGAAAACCCTTCTGGCTCTGTCCCTAAGACATCTGGGGGTAAAAAAGCTACTTGTAAAACGCGCCATATGCGCTTACCAGCCTCCAGAACCAACAAGTATGATGGTGATATTCCCAACCATGATAGCGTGAAATTGAAACGCAAACGAGCCCTTACTCGCCAGGCAGAACGGGCGAGGAAATGGAAATCTGCCAGAACGCAATCTTCCAGTGAGTCTGATTCTGAAGTGGGGTCCCCAGAGGAGGCTTGGGATTCGTCTGTTTCGAACTCCCCTTTGTCAGAGCAGTCTGCCGACGACTCGGCTCACTCACCTGAGACCTCGGCACACGCAGAGGGCTCTCAGGCTGTTCCCCCTCTAAGACCTCAGAACCTTTGGTCCTCGACCAATTTGGGGAGCCGTTCTTTGACCCCGAGGGGCTTCACCACCCCGAGTCGGCCGAGTGACCCTGTGGCACGCTATTTGTAAGCTAGGGTACGTAAACCCCTTAGTAAGGGTACGTAAACCCCTTAGTAAGAGTTCACGCAGCAAGCTGCGCGCAGAGTGTCCCTGGCCCATTGTCCCGGGTAAGGTGTGCGAAACACCGACTGTGGATCCTAAAGTGATTCAATTTCTCCCCAAATCGGGATGGAACCCCCGCAAAGGTCTAGAATCCGCTTTACGGGCTACCCAAGATAAACATCTGGACACCTTTGGTCCCTTGACCAAGATGTTTCAGTTAATAGAGGATTGGGTGGAATCTGGCTCTCCACCAGATCCTATGGTTCTCCGAGGGTGGATGCAGAGAGCCATCTGCATAGCAGGGAACACCAATATGTCTCTCTCCATAGAACACCGCAAGGCTATTCTGTTTAAAATCGAGCCCAAATTGGCTAATCTTGCCTAAACGGAGATGGGAAGCGAAGTCCAGGGACTTCTCTTTGGAGACTCTTTTATTAAGGAACGCTATGTAGGAGCGTTTACCGCTCTTGACAAGGCGCAGACTTCCATGCGCAAAGTCTTCCATCAACGGGTCTCTCCCAGGGCCGGCAGATTCAGGGGCTGTCTGTCCGGCCGTTCTTCCCAAGGCTCCTCCCGCACGAACAGAGGTTCTTTCTCCTACTACTCCTCTCAACGCCCTGCATACCAGGACTCATACGCTGCGAGATCTCCTTTCTTCCCCCAACGCGGACGTCCCTGGAGATCAAGAGGCCTACGCGGATCACAGTTCACGCGCAGACCTACAGGTAAGCCTATTTTATGTTCCCCCTTCTTCCCCATGTCCTGTAGGGGGCAGACTCACCCATTTTTTACAGGTCTGGCAGTCCATAACCTCAGACAGTTGGATTCTTCAGACGGTTCAGGGTTACGTCATCGAATTGATTGGGCAGCCTCCTCTAAACTCTCCCCCAGCACCGTTCCTTTTCTCTCTACAGAACGTAAACCTAGTAGATCAGAAGCTCTCCGATTTGATGGAGAAACGGGCGATAGAACGCGTTCCTCCGCGCACTCTGGGTTTCATCAGCAACATTTTTCTGGTGCACAAAAAGGAAGGCGGTCTCCGCCCTGTTATCAACCTTCGCCTTCTCAATTATCATGTGCGTTACCGGCATTTCAAGATGGAGGGCATCCATCTCCTCAGGGACCTCCTTTTATTGGACGATTGGTTGATCAAAATAGATCTAAAGGATGTCTATCTCACGGTTCCGGTGGCAGAGGAGTCCAGAAATCTGCTCCATTTCCGTTGGCGCAAGGTGACCTGGCGCTTTACTTGTCTGCCCTTCGGTCTTTCCTCGGCTCCTTGGTGTGTCACCAAGTTACTCAAACCAGTTGTTGCCCTTCTTCGTTCCCGCGGGGTCCGTCTGATAATCTACCTGGACGACATGCTAATCATGGCTCAAGACAAGGGCTTAATGAGGCTTCACACCCAGTGGACGCTGGACCTTCTTCAAAACCTCGGTTTTCTGATCAACAAGGAGAAATCCCATCTCATCCCGACCAGACGATTGGAGTTCCTGGGATTTGTCATAGACTCTTCGAAGGGTATCCTCAGTCTGCCATCATCCAAGCTCCATTCCATCAAGAAGGAGATTCGCCGAGTCCTCCGCTTACGTACGATTTCCATTCGTCATCTTGCCAGGATCATTGGCTTGTTGGCGGCTTCTATCCAAGCAATCTTCCCGGCTCCGCTGCATTACAGGGCACTTCAACGCCTCAAAATCAGTCATCTTCGCCAGGGTGCGTCTTATGCGGATCTCATCGATTCGCAGACCTCAGACGAGCTACGCTGGTGGTTAGCCAACATGACCGCGTGGAACGGCAGGGCTATCTTCGGTCTCCAACCCGAGCTGTCCATCGAGTCGGACGCCAGTTTGCATGGTTGGGGTGCGAGATGCGGAGAGACGTCCACGGGGGGCCCGTGGTCGCAGACGGAGGCGCGCCTTCACATCAACTGCCTGGAGCTTCTCGCAGGGTCGTTCGCCATCAGGAGTTTTTCCAGGACGTGCACCAATTCTTGCATTCGTTTACGTATGGACAATGTCTCTGCGGTTTATTACATCAACCGTTTGGGGGGTACCCAGTCGGCGGTCTTAGCAGATCTGGCCAAGGAACTCTGGTCGTTTTGTTTGGACCACAACATCATGGTCAAAGCAGAATACATTCCTGGTCTTTCCAACACGGTGGCGGACTGGAATTCTCGCTATCTCTCGGACACCAGCGATTGGACACTGTCGGCTTCGGTTTTTTCATACATTATGGAGCTTTGGGGTCCGCTCCACATCGACTTGTTCGCCTCTCGTCTCAACTCCCGTCTCCCTATCTTTTTACAGTTGGAGACCGGATCCAGACGCCCATCCAGTGGACGCTTTTCTCCAAGATTGGTCCAAAGGCCGTCATTATGCGTTCTCACCCTTTGCAATGATTTCCAGGACGATCCTTCAGATTTGTCGGCAGTGCGCGACAGTGGTGCTCGTGGTGCCCTTCTGGCCATCCCAGCCGTTGTTCCCCAGCCTTCTGGATCTGATTGTGGAGGTCCCTCGGTTGCTCCACTCTCACTCTCCTCTGCTTCTGGACCCCTTCGGCTTCCCCATCCTCTGATTCAAGACGGCAGCCTTTCACTCCTAGGATGTTTAGTTTCCGGGATCCCTGGCAGATCTCTGGCATTTCGGAATCAGCTTGGCGACTCTTGGCAGGAGCTTGGGCACCAGGCACTCACAGATCTTACCGTGCAGCCTGGCAAGCTTGGGCTTCTTGGTGCTTGGAGCGGCGTTTGGATCCCTTTCCAGCCCCTGTGAATTCGGTCATTCTTTTTCTCTCTTCCCTTTTTGATAGGGGAAGAGCTTACAGGACTATCAATCTCTACCGCTCTGCCATTTCCGCGGCACATTTGGGATTTAACGGTGTGCCTCTGGGTCAACACCCGCTCATTTGTCACCTGCTTAAAGGAATCCGTCTCTCGAGACCTCCTACACCATGCTATTCTTACACTTGGGATGTGGATGTGGTGCTCAATCTATTCCTCTCGTGGCCTCCTAACTGCAATCTCTCTTTGCGCCAGTTATCGGCGAAGCTGGTCATGTTACTCTGCCTTATTTCCTGTAAGCGGGTTTCTGACGTCCGTGCTCTGGATTGGAACGCCAGATCTTTCGTGCCGGAGGGAGTCCAATTTGACATATCTCGTCGCACTAAGACTGCTATTAAGTCGGTCGTCTACCCTGCTTTTCAAGCTCAGCCGGCATTCTGCCCGGTTCTTTGTCTCAAGGAATATGAGGCTCGCACCTCTCGCTTCCGTCATGTGAATGCTCCGGAGCTCTTCTTATCCTTCAGGCAACCTCATCTCCCTGTTTCTTTGGCTACGTTGTCCCGATGGGTCAAATGGGTTATGGGCCTCGCTGGTCTCGACGTTTTGAGGTTCGGGGCTCATTCCACTAGGAGTGCGGCGGCATCCAAGTCTATGGTCCTCGGTGGTCGTTTGGAAGATATTCTCCGCTCGGCGGATTGGTCCAGGGAGTCCACTTTTCGCGAGTTCTATTTTAAGCCGATTGAACATGTTTTTTCTTCTGTGGTCTCTCAGCTTTGAACTTGCACAATATGAGCCTCCGTGTCTTGAAATAAAATGATCAGATTTTACTAAAACATGACGTAAAGTCATGATTTTATGAAAGACACAGAGGCGAATATTGTCCCACCACTTAAAAATGTTTTTCTTTGTACTTACCTTTTAAATAATTTTTCCCACCCCTGGGTTATTTTCTGTCTTCTGTTGTTCCAGGGATTTCACTGGATCTGTTGTGACCAGGTTTGATGTTCTGTTCTCCTATATAGGTTTGCCCTCCGGTTGTGTGTTTTGATCCTTTTATGTGGTTGTTATTCATAATCCTTTGTTGTGGATATTATTCCTGTATGAAGTGCTTTTTTCCTGTATTTCCCTCAGTGTCGGTCTATTTGGATTAACCGAGTCCATATTCTGTCTTTTTCTGTTTTCCAGGTTGAGCTTTCTGATGTGTTTTCCATCTTCGGTGTTTTCTCGAGGATGAGTTTTCCTTCTTCCGGAGTTTGCGATGTTGCGGTTTTCCTTGGATGTGTTCCGGATGGTTTCCTTTGTTTCCCTGAGTTGCTTGGCTGTGTCGTGTTCCAGTCAAAGAAAGAGGAAGATTTGGGGCTGTGCTAGTCCTTTTATATTGTTATTATTATGATTAATATGTGGGAGGGGTTTGTATTTCTCCATGTTTATTGGTTTTTTGCTTTCATCAATGTCATTTTTCTTTGCTGCTGTAATTAACATTAGTCCCAACTGTAAAATATTATATCATCCCACTACCACATCTAAAAATAAGAAAAGGACTCATCACCCCGTTACCTGATGGGAGTTGGCAGGTGTTCCCCTCTTTGCTTGCACACTGCCTGTGGAAGTGGCTTCACAGTGTCTCTTTAACCTGGCAGGGACCTTCCCTATTCCTTGACCTCCTTTCTCTAGTTCAAGTGTAATGGGGTGGGGGTAATACGTAAGCAGACTGGTTGACCCTTTTTTCCCATGCCCTTTAGGCTAGGTTTCCACTTGTGTTTTTGTCCTGCGTTATTTTCTAGATGAAAAACGACAAGAAAACTGCCACTGCATTTTCCTGCGTTTTGGCGTTTTTTCTGGAGTTTTTTCTGGTGTTTTAGCCTTTCTGTGGAAATTGCTTTTTTGACCTTAGGCAGTTTTTCCAGCCTTTACACGTTGGAATTTTTACCCAGCTAAAAGGGATTAGGATAAATGGCAAGTATCCGCCCCCTCCTGATGTCATTTCCTTCGTAGAGTTCTACTTAAACACGCCCCGGCGGACCCTTTTGTCTCTTTTCTGTGGTTTGTAAGGCATGCTTTATTCCGAATGTCTGCTCCTCTAGGAAGATTGGCCCCAAATGATGGTGCAAATTGTTTGCTGTTGCTTTTGGCACGCAGGATCCAGTTGGGTATGTTTGTTTGTAATGGCATGTTTGTTCCAAATGGTGTACAATTCAATATGAACTTTGTTTTGTGTGAAACTGTTTGTTTCCAGCCTATTTTTCGTAGGACACACAGATACTGGGTCCATCCTCTGCATTGAAACTGTGGAAAAAAACGCCATAAAAAACGCCAAGGCAAATGCTCTGAAAAATACCCCTCGTCTTATAATCAAGGTCATCTTATAATCAGACCTCAAATAGAGGTCTGACTATGAGACTAAGATCCAGATCCCCCGCAGCGTTGCAGGGGACCTGGATCCTCCTGTCTGGTAACCTCAGCTGCTGCGAGCACTTCCACTGGGGCTTCTATCACTGAGCGCCGCCAAAAGTGCAGACAGCAAAGTAGGTTGTCTAAGCGCATCGCGCAGACCTTCTGGTGCTCAGTCATAGAAGCCCTGGCGGAACTAACGGGGAAAAGGAAATAAAAACAAAAAAAAAATATTTTTCTTAATCATAGCTTTTATTAAATATGAAAAAATTGTGTACACTTGTTTTTCATATAGTGTCATCTTATATTCAGGCTTTTTCTTTTTTCCTAAATTAATATTCAGATTTTGGGGGGTCTTCTTATAATCAAGCAAATACGGTAATCATTTGATTGCAATATAAATGGTATGGTGAGCAATACATTGGGAAGACTTAAGAAAGAAATACCCTATCATTTCGGTTCAGGAGTTAGATAATGTAGGAAGATGATATTTATATATATATATGCATAACACAGCAATTTAGCTAAAATTAGCTGTCTAAGCACTCATTTTTACAATGCATATTATTGTCAAGCACATAACTTAATTTTTCAACAGGTAATCAAGTTATGTAAATTTCCTTTAAAAGTATTTGCCACACAAATTTAACAATTATAATGAGTATATTTGTGCTTACAATAGAAACTATAAGTTACAATGGCAAGAAAAGGTACCTTTTGGAGTTACCAGTATACATTTATCTTTAAATATATACCAATATTTTATATATAATATAATAATGATCTTCATATAAGTAACAATCATACTCAAATACAATCTGTTTTAACTAATAACACACAAACTATTGTATTGTTTTGTCCATGTTTAATACAAACATTCACAGTGTGGGTAGGGAAAAGTATGTGAACCCCTAGGCTAATAGCTTCAAAAAAAGCTAGTTTGAGTCATGAGCAACCAAACCTGGAGTCCAATCAATAAAATAGGATTGGAGGTGTGTCTTAGAAGATCTGCAATCAAGAATTGTTGATTTGCATAACACTGGAAAAGGATTCAAAGTAATCTCAAAGAGTTTATTCATTGGCCCACAGTTAAAAAAAACTGTTTATAAATGGAGACCATTTACTACTGTGGATACTCTCCCTAGAAGTGGGCACCCAGCCAAGATGACTCTAAGGGCACTACGCAGAATGCTCCATGAGATAAAAACCCGATGGTAACAACTAGATGCTTGAAAGAATCATTGGAACTGGTTAACATCTCTGTTGACAATATGCAAAACATTGGATAGGCATGGAGTGCATGGTAGGGCACTACAGATGAAGCTGCTGCTCTCCAATGTAACATCACTGTTTTCCAAAGAGCACAGATGGCAGAAAATAGGAGTTTGTCAGTTTAGTATCAAATGAGGGGTCTTACATTCCCTACAATCAAGTCTCTGTACCCTGTTCAAGTCAAAGGGGGCTCATCCAAGTCAGCAGAGGATACAACCACTTGTGGGTGCTTGGTGTCAGGAACCACAGGGACTCAAAACAGCAGTCTTGGGCATGATAGGTAAATCACCTATCCATTATGCCACCAGGTGGCTTTTGGTTGCTGGTTCTTTCGGCCCATCTATGGACATGTTATGCCTGAGTACCTATATAAATTGAGCATGTTCCAGGCCTCAGTGCTAGTGCATTGTGTTTCTGGCCTTCTATACTGAGTTTGTGATTTGCTGCATCTGGTCCATCTTCTGTGCTTATCTTTTGGCTTTGGACTTCTAGTGTTTGTCCTTTGGTGCCTCACTGATTGTGATATTCTGGTTTCCAATCTTTCACTTGGACTGTGGCTATTTTTAGAATCAGTTTCTGTATCATGTATAGTTTCATCTGGAAAATTCCTGCCCACATCTGATGTCAGCATACACTACCGCCTGCCTGCTGCCGTCTGCCTGTTTCCTACTGGTCTGCTGCCACCTTCCAGTCTGCTGCGGCCTGTCAGCATCCCTGTCAGCCTCCACTGCTGTGTGTCCAAGTGCCCTGGTCTGTCCTGTTGTGTGTTCTACACCCTGCCTGTGGGATATTCTGCAGTGTGTCCAGTGCCCTGCCTTAAAATTATTCACTTCCTTTGGCCCTGCTCGAACGCCTTTTGCTGAAGGCGGGCCCCTGCCAGTCCGATCACAGACAATGGGCCCCCAGTCCAGCCATGTCCCCACTCCATGGGCTATCCAGCCGTGGGCTTAGTCCGTTGACTATCTAGCCACAGCGTCCTGCCCGAGGACATTTCAAGCCATGTGTCCCTAGCTACAGGTTGTGTCCTGCCTGTTATTTCCTAGAGATGGTTCCTAAATGAAGACTAAGGCTTCAGCTGGCAGCAGTCCTGAATCGGACACCATGCCATCTGTCTGCCTTCAGCCTGCTCCTGCATCGCAACTCCAACCTGATCTGGCACCCTTTGCCGTTACACTGGATTATTGGAATATATATATATGTCTGCTCCCATTTAACAATCCGCTGCCATCAGGCATGGAGTGGACTAATACACTGATCATCCATAACATTATGACCACCAGCCTAATATTGCATAAGTCCCCCTTTTGTTGCCAAAACAGGCCTGACCCATTGAGGGATAGACTCCAATAGACCTCTGAAGATTTGCTGTGGTATCTGGCACCAAGATCCTTTAAGTCCTGTAAATTGTGAGGTGGGGCCTCCATGGATATGACTGTTTTGTCCAGCACATCCCACAGATGCTCGATTGGATTGAGATCTCCTGCTGAAAGAGGCCAATGCCATAAGGGGATACCATGTCCATAGTCTGCAACAATGCTTAGGTAGGTGGTACGTGTCAAAGTAACATCCACATGAATGGCACGACCCACGGTTTCCCAGCAGAACAATGCCCAAGGCTTCACACTGCCTCCGTCAGCTTGCCTTCTTCACATAATGCAGCCTGGTGCCATGCAAGGCCGGCCATAGGGGTGTGCGGGGCACCATGGCTACAGGGGCGCCATGTGGCCGTCCCATCACCAAGGCCAGGGGCGAGGCGGCAGGGAGAGGAGGAGAGAAAGGGGGCGCTGAGTGGTCGCACATGAAAAAGTTTATAGCAACTGCTCTGCCCCCTTTGTCTCCTCTGCTCCCTACCGCTGCCCTGACTGCGTTGGTGGGAGCTAGAGGCCTCGGTCATGGCGCGGCACTTCATGATGAGCGCCGGAATATGATGTCATATCCCGACACTCAGCGGTGAAGCTGCCCGCGCCACGGCAGGACAGCGAGACTTAGGCCTTGCCCTCCCACCACAGGACTTCACCAGGGTAAGTGTCTAGGGGGAGGAGAAAAGGGAGGAGAGGGGGTATATAGTGAGAAGGGGAAGAGATCATGAGAAAGGGGGGTAGTAGGAATCTTGATAATGAATGAATTAAGTAATGTGGATGAATTGTGTGAATGGGTGAGAGGATTAATGAATTAATGTGTGGATGAATTGTGTGAATGAGAGAGAATTAATGAATATGTGTAAATGATTTGTGTGAATGAGTGAGAGAATGAATAATTGTGTGAAAGAATTGTGTAAATGACAGAGTGAAAGAGTGAGTGACTGTATAATTGTTTTGTGTGTATCATAGATGTATAAGTGATTTGGGGAAAGGCAAAGATGGCACAAGCAGGGTGTTTGAGCTGTGGGGACAAAGATGGCACAGGCAGGGTGTTTATGGGACAAAGATGGTACAGGCAGGGTGTTAATGGGACACAGATGGCACAGGGCCGGCTGTTTGGGGACAAAGATGTCTTATGCTGGGTTGTTTGGGGACAAAAATGGCTCATGCTGGACTGTTTGGGGACAAAAATGGCTAAGGCTGGGATGTAATTTGTGTGTAATCTGGGTGCTGGACAAGTTCTATGTGGACACCAGGGCTGGCTTTTGGGTGTGCAACCTGTGATCTATGCCTGTAATTTAGTTTTTTTTTATTATCTATTTTTTTATCTATACCGTTAATGCTTATTAAAGTTTATATGTGATTTCCAGTTGAGCTATACCTGCAAAGCCGGATGTGTGTGTTATTCTGTTGATCTATATCTGATATGCTGTGTTTCCATACATTATTTATGTATACCTGGGTTTCTATATCTTATTTAGTTGATCTATACCTGCAGTGCTGTTTCCATGTGTTGTTTATTTGATCTATACCTTCAGTGCTGAGTTTACATGTGATCTATGCCTGCAAAGCTGGGTTTGTGTGTTATTCTGTTGGACTATACCTGCAATACTATACACGCAAGTGTTGTTTACATGTTGTCACAAACTCTGGGTTAATAAGTGCCGTTTATAGTAGTTATTGTTTGTGATTCCTGTTCCCCTCATGTATTTCCCAGTGTATGTTGTGATTATAGTTGTGCTTCTTGTTCCCCCTCACGTATTGCCCTGTCCATGTTTCAAATGCCCTGCCCACAGACTTCAACCCCTGAAAACCATCGACTTCACCAGAGCGCTCTTTTGTGGAGTTGGCCCACGGATGTGGGGTGCGGAGCAGGGGTGGTTCAGAGAGGGAGCCGCCTGTAGATTCCTGGCCGACAATTCACTCCCGAGGAAACTTAGAATTGCTGCAGCTCGGGGTCCCCACAGCAGATTGTGATGCTTTTTCTACAGGATATTCTCAGGGCCCAAAGCTACCCATCGGTTCCCCCGGGATCGCCGCTGCCCCCTCGTGATCACCCCGAAAACTCCGGTTTTGGGTTAAGGGGACATTATGGGGCTTGGTGGCCTGAGTATGGCACCAGACTGTCTGGGCAGGGCAGGGATATGTGGACGTGATTTATGGCCGTTTTCCCTGTTGAACTGTATATAAGACCATGTGTTTTACCAATAAAGTGTGTGTTACTTCCCTGGACATTAGTCTCCTCTAATGCTTCACGGGCTCGCTAGATTACTCATTGTCCTTTTCAGGACAATTACAACACCGTATTTGGCTACATCTCAGCGGGCTACGGTGCTATTACATCGAGGACACCGAGCTAGTTCCTGATCCCCTCCTCGCAGTATCGTCTGGCACTGAAAGCGGTTAACCATCACAGTTCCGGGAGGACGCAACAAAGAACTGACGGGTGTACCCAGCCGGGGTATAAGGCAGCCCGTCACACATGTGTTGTTTATTTGATCTATACCTGAACTACAGGGAGGAAAGAAAAGAGAGGTGTGGCATAGTAAATGAGGGGACAAAGGGACTCTGGGGATGATTACGAGGGAGAGGACCTTTCAAAGTCACGGTAGAGTCAGAAGGAGGGAAGACTGCACTTATTCTCTCATATTTTTTTTTTGGTGTGGGAGCGGAGGGAGTGATTACATGCTAGGGTGCGTGGAGGGAGTGCATAGGAAATAATTGCATAGGGTCCAATTTTTTTAATAGTTAAAGGAAAAAATGTTTTGTTACAAAGATTGTTTTTTTTCTATATTTAATGTATTTAAGGTACATTATTGTTACCAGTGTTTCCAGTTATATATTATTGTACTTGTTTGCACTTGTACATAAATAATCTCTAATTAAAACTAGTTGTTTGTTACAAGATTTTTTCTCTTTCTTTTTTGTTGAGGGGTGCGCCAGAGAAGTAGTCTTCACAGGGCGCCTGAACACGTAAGGCCGGCCCTGGTGCCATGTGTTCTCCAGGTAAGTGACGCATATGCGCCTGGCCATCCTTGTGATGTAAAAGAAAACGTAATTCATCAGACCAGGCCACCTTCTTCCATTGCTCCGTGGTCTAGTTCTTATGTTCCCGTGGACAGGGGTCAGCATGGGCACCCTGACTGATCTGCGGCTACGCAGACGTTTGTTCTGACACCTTTCTATCAGAACCAGCATTAACTTTTTCAGCAAGGTCACAAGCGCGCCTCTTCAAGAGATTTTGCCTCTCGCAAGGTGCTGGCATCCTTTAAAAAAATCAATAAATTGAATATAGGCACTACATTCAATCATGCAAGTCAACGGAGCTCAGTTTTCTGATCACAATGGGATTAGAAAAATAAATTTAAAAAAAAATAAGGAAAAAAAAAGTAACATGTAAAAACAATTTCCCACTGATGTCACCATCAGGGGAACATTTCAGTTCCAAAAAATTTATAAAAAAAAAGTCCAAATGTATATATACATTTCACAAAAATTCTCACATGGATATATACCCCCAGGAATTACTCTCCCTCATTTCTTCATGGTACGAGTTCAACCAGACCCTCCAAGGAAGAAAAGGATAGACCTTCAAGAGGAACTGCTGGTCCCCTTACTAAGGCGCATATTGCACACACGTCGGGTGTGCAACTAATGGTGTGAGTGTATCCATTATTTTACTTACTATACACCACTGGAATATATTACACTATTGTGATTTTTTGGTCTCTAGTCCATCGGGATTCACAAAGAAATTGAGAATAAGCTTGAAAATCATGTTTTTTGTGAGTGCAATGAATGATTTATATTATTATTGAGAAAGATTACAACAGTCTTCACTATTATTATTTTTTCTTCCATTGAATCTTATATGAGTGCCCCCAAGTGGAAGTATTCAGATATTGTTCAGCATTTGGAGAGTGTTGTTCGGTGGCAACTGTAAGATTGGAAAGGGAAGTATACCGTATTTGCTCGATTATAAGACGAGGTTTTTTTCAGAGCAAATGCTCTGAAAAATACCCCTCGTCTTCTAATCGGGGTCGTCTTCTAATCAGACCTCAAATAGAGGTCTGATTAGGAGACTAAGATCCAGATCCCCCGCACCGCTGCAGGGGACCTGGATCCTCCTGTCTCTCTCCCCATCATACACACACTTACCGGTGCTTCCTGCTATATTGCCGGGGCAGCGGGTTGACGTCTACGCGATCCGCGCAGACAACGTCCGCTGCAGCCGGAAGGAGGTGTGGCTAGCTTCGGGGGTTGTCTGCGTCCGTCGCGTAGACCTTCCCCGAATGTCAGAGACCAGAGTTCCCCGCACCGGTGCGGGGAACTCTGATCTCTGACCTCTGACAGCCGGGGAAGGTATATGCGACGGACGCATACAAACCCCCGCTGCCAACTCCACCTCCTTGCGGCTGCAGCGAAAGGCGACGTCAACCCGCTGCCCCGGCTGGAAGCACCGGTGAGAGGGGGGAGAGAGGGGGGGAGAGAGGGGGGGAGAGAGGGGGGAGAGAGGGGGGGAGAGAGGGGGGGGAGAGAGGGGGAAGGGGGGGGGAGAGAGTGTGTGTGTGTGTTAGTTAAATGGGGGTATAGGGTGTGTGTGTGTTAAATGGGGGCATAGGGCATTTCTGGAGTGGCGTTAAGGGAGCATTTAATAGAGCACTCTGTCTCCTGAAATGCCTTATACCTCCCTATATGCCACTCTGCCCCATAATATGCCTTTTAACCCCCTAAATGCCAGAGTGGCATATAGGGGTATAAGGCATTTCTGGAGGCAGAGTGCTCTATACAATGCCTTTTAACTCCCTTAATGCCACTCTGCCTCCTGAAATGCCTTATACCTCCCTATATGCCACTCTGCCCCATAATATGCATTTTAACCCCCTAAATGCCAGAATGGGATATAGGGGTATAAGGCATTTCTGGAGGCAGAGTGGCACATAGGGGGTCAAAAGGCATACCATGGAGCACAGTGGCATATAGAGGGTTAAAAGGCATATCATGGGCCTCAGTGCCATATTGGGGTGGCAAGCCTGGGGGCAGATGTGCGTAACTGGGGGACAGGTTGGAAAATACAAGAAATAAAAACAAAAAAAATATTTTTCTCAATCATAGCTTTTATTAAAAAAAATAGTTTACATGAATTAACATTTACTGGTAAAACTTTTTTCCTTTGGGGTCGTCTTATATTCAGGCTTTTTCTTTTTTTCCTAAGTTAATATTCAGATTTTGGGGGGTCGTCTTATAATCAGGGTCGTCTTATAATCGAGCAAATACGGTATTTTATTATTATTTATCACTATCGTTTTTTTGGTGGTACTTTTGTTTGTCACATCCTGTATCACTACACGTATATGTTCTATCACTAATATTATTTTCATTTACTGGGGTTCTCATCACACATACAATTATATCAACACACATATACACATACACTGCCCTTATACACATCTGCCCATGAACACACATATACAGATACCATGCCACTACACACACCTGCCCATAAACACACATATACACATACACTGCCCTAACACACACATACACATAACCCCAAAATTATAAGCATAATAAAATATGCAAATTAACAATTTGGTCCCCTGACTAGACTGGTATATTAGGCACTCCTATTTGTGTGTGTGTTTTCTATTTATTGCAACTTTATCTAGAAGTTTGGAGGGTGAAGTAATAGTTTGGTAGGTGAAACTAGAGGTTGGTGTATAGTATATAATTTTTTATTATTATTATATTATTATTATTATTATTACAGTGTAGGAACAGTTGGAGTTAGGTGGAGTTGGGAATTTAGGGGTTGTGGGCTAGTTACATGCATATATCAGTGGATGGAACTTAGGGTTAGGTATGGAATTAAAAACAAAAACCTAAAAAAAAACATTGAAATTGTCGTAGAGTTAGGAAGGGAGAAATAAATATTTTAATAAGAAATCACATCTCATCTCTTTCCTCTCCTCCAAGCTATACGTATTGAGATCCCTACACCTCATCTCTTTCCTCTCCTCCAAGCTATACATATTGAGATCCCTTAGTTTATCCTGATATTTTTTATCCTGCATACCATTCACAATTTTAGTAGTATTTTCATTGATCTGGTTGTGAACCTATAGGTTTCCATAGATTGCATCTGAGCTTCTCCATTCACATTTGTCAATGTCAAGAAATGGTTTCATGAAATAGGTGGAAGGTGGTATGGAGGTTAGTTTTCCCTCCTCCAGAATGTCAATGACGGAGTAGTCTTTAAGCAAGATGAGGATCAACCTTTTGACTCAGACAGTGATCTCTTCCATACATAGGATCAGGCAGTTCCTAGCAAACGACAAAGTGTCGTTTCTTGGCATTTAATGTTTCTTTAATGGCACCCTCTGTGTGAGTTCCTAGAAAAAATCCACACATGATCTGATTTTATTTTCCAGAGATCCCAGTAAAGCCTGTGCAAAAGGACACTGCCAGAGAACATGTAGTGAAGTCTCCTCCACTATGATGCACTGTGGGCATGGCCACCTATGGTGTTTAAACCAAATATAAAAATATCTCACAAAGGTTCATCTACTTTAACAGATATTTAATAAGAGACAAAACACAGTAACATACAATAAATGAGTGACAGCCCAACATACAATGCAACACTATCCAAGACTAACCTGCAACCTAAAGGTCCAACATAACCCAGCACACCACCGACTACCCCATCCATGTAGGATGGTGGGCAGAGAGAGACTGAACTAAGATTTTGCATTCAACATGCATATTGAATCACTGTAGGTGTGCCCTCGTTAACATATCAAAAGACATGTAATACAGGAAGAGTTCAACTGGCAAAAACATTGACAACAATACTTAGGTCACCACACCACCCATCCAATGTCCTTGGGTATATAGGTAAACCATTTTAACCCCTTAAGAACAATGGGCGGTCCCTAAACCCATTGTACGTTCTTTGTCATTAAGGGGTTAATGCCACGTTAGTCCAAACCATCTCTGCCGTGAAATTAGGGAGCCCAGGAATCTGCCCCATGATGTCCTTGGCTCTGATGAGCTTATTGGCCACCCTAGGTGACCACATGTCTGGCTTCACTCCCTCCAGTTAGTTTCCCCACACTAACTTGATAACATCCTGGTAAAATCAGGGTGTATTCCAGTTGTAAGGGAAGTATTGCCCCACTTGTCCTAATTCAGACTCATCCAATTATAGTTTTGTTTCAGAGATGGCAGTCTAAGTTTAAATATAAAGACAGAGCTCTTCTACAAGTATCTACAATACGGTAATGCTGCTTAGCTACAACATTGTGGTTTATAAGAGCTCCATCTTTTGAAATAACATGGTATTGCAACTTTCCCTTTATGACCCATATGGCGGTTTTGGATTTTTTCTAATTTGCATTTACGGGTACCACTGTGAATCATTGATATTTAGACTGCTGTCAATAGTAAATAGTATATTTGAGCACATGCTTCTGTTTAAAATAAGACTATTTTAGAAATAATGCAGAAATAGACAGTATTTGAACTTTTAAAAAATAAACATATTTTAAATGTTATTACCATGGACTAAAACACCACTGAAAAAATACAATCTGAATACATTGTATGTATTTATAACAATACATTTATAACAATACGTTTCTACATCAATATAGCTTTAATTAAGCAGACATAGCCACAATGTGTTATCACGTATTTTAATTTGACCAACATGGCAGCACTGTAAAATGTCAGGGATTTAAGAGAAAGAGAACTATGATTGATAGAACTGCAAGTGGTCAGTGTAATGACACACGAATCAGTGCATTATTTCATGCTAGATTTCAAGATAAATAGAATTATACAATGCATAATGATTTTTTATTGAAGCTGGAATTTGAAAGAATGATGAATGCAAATTTTATAAAAACATGTAAGCCCAAAGAAATTGCCACACCCTTTCTCAGTATTTTATATGGAATGTGAAAAATGAACAAAACCTGCACCCTTTCAAAAATGGATTATATTAAACTTGTTCCTAACCGCAGCTACGTTTAATAACTTGCACTGCATATAGGCAAGATTTATTTCGAGGTAGTGTGTGGGAATGTTAAAGTGATATGTTAAAATATGTGGGCATGTTTGAGCTTGCTAGTTTTCTATATGTTGGTATTTTTATACTTCTGGAGTAAAAAAGATGTTTTTTTTGGTTTGTTTTTATACTTGTGCAGTTCAATTTATGACCATGTTTTGAAGATGCTCTCCTACAATCTGAGAGATGAACGAGGACCCATAGATGCAGGAACGCGAGATGGTTTAGCAAGTTGTGCACCAAATACTCCCGTACCCGATGAGACTGTCTGAGATAGAGATTGAGGTTAAACTGACAATGGACTCCTTCAGTGCATTAATGTCCATTCCAGAAAAAAATTATTGGACTACTGTAGGGAAATCAAATAGAATTTGATGTAAATGTTACCAGAGCCAAATTAATCTCCTCTCTCCTTTTTATCTCAATACCTTTCAAGAGTCTAATACCTGATGGTATAAGAGGAAATGTGAGGTCTTTGTCTTAGGAGAGCTTTTTTGAGTGGGAATAGGATAGGTTGGATGGCTAGTTCTCTACAATCCACCATAAATGCTGCTGGCAGACTTAAAATCCCAAATAAAATACCTTCAAAGCTCTTGTGGTTCCGCTACTTACATCTCTTCACTCATCTCTAAATACACTCCCACCTGTTCTCTCTGGTCATCCATAGCAGCCACTCCCCCTCAATTCCGTGCACGTGATCGCTTTGAAGCGAATATTTAAATAAAACTGCGGTCTTCAAGTGAAGACGCAGTCCGAGAACGCCGATACGGAAGGGGTTAAACAATAAATAATAATAATACTTTCAGTGTAATTACATAGCATGAACACTGAACCCTTGTCCTCTCTGCTGCACATTGTAATAGGATTTCATACCTCAGTGTTCTACCTCAGACGGAAAGGTGACGGGTAAGGTTATTATGGAGGCAGTGCTGACTAGGTAAGACCTCCATAGTTTACCGGGGCCAGTTACAAGGGACATGTCTGCTATCCTACCCACTGAGCTAGTCTGATCACTCCAAAGAGCAATCTGCCCATGGTTTTGAGGCAGGAGGTGAAATGTGTTGCTCGCCCTAATCTATTTCATTTTCATCTAAACTGGAGACTATGAGATCCATTCCCCAAAGAAACCATTAAAATTATTTAAATCTCATTTTATAATAAGATGGCAACAAACATGTTGCCAAGGCTACCTAAATGTTTGCTTAAAAATATTTGTATTAGATAACACTGGCTATGTACAGCCCTTTTACACTCACCTGCTAGGCACCTTAGTAATAAAAAATACAGATTTTCAATATTCAATATATTCAATATATGAGCAGCTATGGGAAATAATTAATGTTTTAACTAGTGTGAATGCTCACTAACTTTGAGACACAGATTCTTCCCAAAAGAGTTGAATAAGCAGATTTTATTGCTCGTGCACACGAGGGAGTGTCATCAGCCAGACTACTCTCTCTCCATGAAAACAACACGTCTTATATACCTTTACAAACAAGACAGCTATGTGCTAAGATCTGTCTACATAGCAAGTGTCCTGAAAAATACATACAGAAAGATACAGAAAACCATTCATCCTATTATGGTCAGTTTATGGCAAAGACCATGTTTGCATGATTGTTCACTTCTGACCCCCCTCATTGTGGTCCTTGAATAGACTTGGTCAGTTTCTTTTAACTTACTTGGAGCAAGAAATAGCCAACCACCTGTCCACTCTTAACCTTTCATTGCACATAGAGTCACACAGAAAAGGACACTCAGGGTTAACATAAAAATGTCTGCTGAGAAGCTGAAGGCACATATTCAATATTCACACTAGGAAGGAAAAGAGAAAGTGAAATTGTGAGAAGTTAGGTCACCATTACTGGAGTTTAGGGTAATTTAATCCTTTATTTAATCCTTTGATTGCATCCAATTGGTTAGCTCCCTGGCACTCAAAGTTGTAATTACCTAAATCAAAAGTGAATGATAAAAGTGCAGTAGCTTTTGCTTTAGAACAGGCAATACAAATGTGCATGATATCACCATAGGGGTAGGACTTGGGTGAGTGGTGCCTGAGTGCAGTGTTTCTTCGAGCGCCTACCTGTAACTAAAACACTCCCTCTCCTCTTCCTCTCACTTGTACAGCCAACCCTTGGCTCACCCCTGACACCCTTAACACCCATAAAATATACATTCGTCTTCAATTTAATATTTATAATTTCTCACATATTCAACACAAAGCATAAAAAGACTTTGTTTTATTCTGTAGCATATAATAACTATACTAGAATTAACTTCATACTAGTAAAGCTCACCTGAAAAATACAAGCCAATTGTATTTTTACTAGTTGCATGTTGGATGAATGCTGGGCTGTTTGTTCTCTAAGCTGCGCCACTTCATCTTCCAGCTCACTATGTCTCAATCGCAATAATTTTGGTGATGTTTGATCTGTTGAATAGTGTCCACTGTGGATAGAAGCTTTGTCATACCAGCATCAAACAAGCCACAATCCCCAACTTACCTGAGACAACTGCAGGGGTTTCCCGCTGCATGGCAGTCCTTAGCACAGTTATTACTGACCTATGTCCTATAGCATCCCCACGTGATGATAGTGGTGACTCTTCCACGTGCTTCATAACCTTTTTAAATCAAATTGGCAGCACTGAAGTGATTCCTCATATAAACAGCAATAGCATTCCTTCTGTCGCTATGTGCGGACCAGTCAAGTTCTTTCATACCCAACTCATCCAACCATGTCTTTATGGACTTTGCTTTCTGTACTGTGGCACAGGTCATACTGGAATAGAAAAAGGCCTTCCCCAAACTGTTCCCACAAAGTTGGAAGCATAGCATTGTCCAAAAATTCTTGGTATGCTGAAGCATTAAGATTTCCTTCACTGGGCCTAACCCTGAATTCAATAATTAAGAGATGTGTCTCAATACTTTTGTCTTTACAGTGGTGCACAAAGCAATGTCCATAAAGACATTGGATGAGTTTAGTGTGAAAGAACTTGACTGGCCCGCAAAGAGCCCTGAGCTCAACCCCATCAAACACCTTTGAGATGAACTCGAATGGAGATTGCGAGCCAAGCCTTCTCGTCCAACATCAGTGCCTGAACTCACAAATGCTCTATAGGATGAATGGGCAAAAATCCCCATGGAAGCACTCCTAAATATCGTGGAAAGCTTCATATTAATATCTATGTATTTTGAATGTGTTATTATCAAAGTCCCTGTTGGTGCAATGGTCATGTGTCCCAATACTTTTGTCCATATAGTGTATCTTGGTTAGCAGAGAAGACTCAGTTAAAATGCACACCATTCCTAAATTACTGTCTAGATTATGTTTTGTCCCTTTATGCTACCTACCTGTTTATTGTATTATCAGACTTATAGGATGACCAACTTGTTGTGGGTTCTTACTGAAATATTTTGTATACTACCAAGTGTTCCATATTTGGGATACCAAGTTGCTACTCTTAATCCTCCTTGCCTGGATATATAAATTCATTCCTATGATAGTAATAGTTGAATTAAATAAAAAAAGCAGACAACTGTACGCATTCCCTAAAGGAAACAATTTACCTTCCTCTGGTTATCTTCCTATATTTCAAGGTCAGACACATAGCATAAGTTTACAGTATTTCTAAAGCAAACGTTACGAGGTGTTATCTCTGACTTGCTGTTCAACCAACACCACCCAAGTTACCTTTGCAGTGGGAGAAAAAACTCATCTGAAGTTAAATGGCAAAAATCATTATCTGATATGTCGGGGGCTTCATGTTGTATGACCAATTGGGAAATGAAAAGGGTCCTGTATAGATGGCGCTGGATATACCTGTACGTCCATAGGAGAGTGAAGCTCTCAAAAGTCCTGGGGTGTCTGAAAAATAGACACTGTGTAAAACAGAACATTTGTAATGACCTTTTATTCTCAACCAGAATGACAGTCCAAATATTGGACTGTTTTGTCCAACACTAGACCCCTGGCATAACTGAAAACATTAAATTGTTTTCCTAGTCATTCTCACTGATCAACTTGAATATCAATTAGCAGCTAACTAGGACGGCAAGTCAGCAGCCTTCTGTTGGTGAATCATTTTGAACTGAGTTGCACATTTCCCATGACACATGCCAAATTGCTTGCTCAGGACACATCATTTTTAAGTTGGTTGAATCAATAACATTTTATAAAACTGCTGTGAAAGAAGTTCTGACTGGAAAGTACTTAACCATCAATATGTTTATTACAGTGCAGTTTTTACATATTTAAGACCATCCTCAGCATCATTCAGTCTGAACTCTGTAGAGTAGGTATACTGTATAAAAGAAACAGAAATAGGGAGGAGGTTTAATTGCACCTCCCCCAACACATTAATAAGGTTTTGGTAGCAGTATAAACTGCTTTGTGTGCCCACTATGTAGGAGGTGAGAGTAGGTTCTCACCCTAATGAGAGTGTGCCTTGACGTGGCGGGTGAGCTTAATTATGCTTTGGCCAATTCATATAACCAAAACCTCTCATTTATATTATGTTTATATATTTGTTGCCAACTTTATTGGGGTGAGAAGCGCAGACAGTTTTTGTTTCTTGTATACATTGTACAGCCAATACACTGTTTCTTGCAGCATGCTTACACCTGTTTGGTAGGCCTCGTATTACATATTTGTATTATTTGAGCCTGTGACTAGCTTAGCGCACCGACATTTTTTCTTTTCCTAGGTATACTGTATGTTTACCAGACCTTGCTTTTTGATACAGTGTGAAAGGCAAATTTTAGCATTTTATCTACTTTTGCTTGCACCAATTCTTTTTACTTCTGTTTACGTATAACTGCTTTTACAAATATTTCAAAATAGTGTTGCAATGCCCACTGTATGCAGCTCCGCTTGCTTTTTGTCACATCTGCTGTGTCACCTTCTTTCTCAAACATTGTTCGAATCCCACATTCAGATTGACAAATATTGGCAAATGAAGGATACTTACTTGTTGAGTTTTGGTCTTCTGTAGTGGGTACGGCTTTAGCAATCATAACGATTATTATTGTGTGTGAAAAGGGCATCTTATTCCATGGCTGTTTACTTATCTTGACAGAACTTAAGATGCCTTAAGAACTCTTTCCAAGTTAACTATTATCAGGAAAGACTAAGGGAACTGAATCTATGCAGCTTGGAGGAAAGAAAAGAAAGTGGAGATGTGATACAAGTACAAGAGTGAAGTTTATTTCAAATGAGAAGAACTGTTAGAACAAAAGGTCATAGTCTAAAACTAGGTTAAAGGTTTATATAATGTTAGAAAGTTTTGTTTTACTAAGAGAGTGGTAGATAAACAGAACGGCCTCCCATTATAAGTAGTAGGGGCTAATACAGTAAGGGAATTTAAACATGCATGGGGTCGGCATAAAGTCATCCTGAACCTAAGACATGATCAAGGGCCGATTAAGATCTGAGTCTTACGTCAGGAAAAATGGGCCGACTAGATGAGCTACATCTGCCGTCAAATTCTGTTTCTATGTTTCTTTCTGTCAGCCTTCTGCTCTATCCATAGAATATCCACTAATATGTTGCAAAGTCACAAACGATCCTGCCCCTAGCTACATCTCTAACAAAACCCATAAAACAAAAGTATTATGGCCATCATTTATCATTAAAAAGAAGCCTAAAATGAAATCCAGAATATGTCTATATAAAATTCCATTCCATTGTGAATGAAAAACAGTTGTAAAAGACATTGGCACATATAGCTCTATTTGTCGTCAGGCTCCTTACTAAAAATAAGTGTGATGCCCCAGTACATGGACATCCATTCCCTTCTTCCTATTTTATAAGGTGTACCTACCAAAAATGCTAATCCTGCAACCTGGGTTGACCCTGCTGAAAATCAGCATCGAATGCTGGAGGAACTATTTTAAAGTGCAATGTTTATAAGAATTACCGTATTATGCAACATAAAATAAATCTAAAGATAATAAGCACCTTCATATTTTATACATGCTGACACATGGGTGGAAACATAGTCATTTCTTGCAGTTTGTCTATTTATTGGCTACCTTAAAATAATCAGTATCTAGTCTACCTAGTATCAACAACCATACAAGATCTGTCTGTAGGTGGAGAAAAGGCACCAATATACGCCACAAAACATGTATTATTATTATAGTAAAATTTCAAGCAAAAATCTATTCATCGCAAATAAACATAAAACACTAAACATATTTAAATATAATGAGTAAAACTGTGAAATGTGTTTTTTCAGTTTTTGCTAACTTTTTAATGCTAGGTTTATACTTATGTTCCTTAAATGTGCCTTCTGAATTTCACACAATCAAGCCAAACCTTACATACAATAAATGTATTTTTTTGTAAAAGCAATAAATTATTTAACACAAGATGGAAATAAGTGGAGATGTTCCATTTGGAACCATCTGGTCTCATTTTCTTTGCCACAAACTAATCGTTTATTTTCTACCACTGTCCTGTTTTGTAGAGTTAATTGGATTTAACAGATTTTCAGCATTTTGCATGAACAATTTAGTTTTTAAGCTCTGTTCTAGTCTAAATATAGTAATTACCAATGATGTATTTAGTTTGTGAACAGCATTAGCGAAAGCTAAATTATTATGCTCAGAGTTGGATAAATCCGAGGGGTATTAAATTGACTCATAAAATCATTGTGTTTGATTTAAGGGAAAGTGTCACCTTAAAAAAAGTATATTTCAATAAGAGCCACATCACAACATGTAGTAATTTTGTTATACTGTCTGTGTCAGTGTATGTATGCATATGTACACACATACAGTAAATACAGTGGTAAGAAAAAGTAAATTAACCCTTTGGAATTACCTGGTTTTCTGCATTAATTGCTCATAAAATGTGATCTGATCTACATCTAAGACACAAGTATAGACAAACACAATGTTCTTAAATAACACACAAACAATGATAATCCCTAATGTCTTTATTGAACACATCCATTAAACATCCCTTGGATTTAATAACTGTTCGAACATCCTTTGGCACCAAGTGAGCTGGCCTGCTACGCAGGCGGGCAGTTGCCCCCTGGGTGGGTCCAAAACTCTTCAAAAGGTACTGATTGCAGAGGCAGGAATGCAGCAGGGTCACATAGTGTGACCCTGCAGTAAAATGAGGCCGCTCGCACAGCGTATGTGGAAAGCTTGAAAAAGGTAAGGAGTGAGGAAGGGAGTAAGAATGAGGAATGAGGGAATGAGGAAGTTACTAAGAGAATGAAAGGGTAGGGGCGTTGGAAAGGTAGTAAGTAAGTATGTTTGTATGTTAGAGTGAGTGTGTATGTGCAAGTGTGTCTTAGAGGAATTGTGTATTGGCATTAGTGTGTTTGTGTGTTAGCACGAGTATGTATGTATGTCTTTGTTTAACTGTCAGGGTCCTCGTACAGACCCCAAGGCAGTCACTCACCTGAGTACCCGCCACCCGTGGTCCAGCGTTGCGTCTCCTGCTTCCGCCTCGTCTGCATCCTGTGTGGCACGGGCCCTCACTCAACTTTATGCGTTCCTGCACGGTGGCGGGCGTCCACGAGCAGCAAGTTTAAAACCCCGCACTGAGTAGTACTATAGTAATAACTAGTGCTCAGTTATTGTGACGTTGTTCATTGCTTTACGCGTTTGCTTTACCTATTGATCTCTGTGTACTGAACCTGGCTATCTATTTGAACTCCGCTGACCTCCGTATACCTGACCTCGGCTACTATTTTGGACTTGCTGTTTCTTGTGTACCAACCCTGTCTATCTATACGGACCCCTGATGCTTGCTACGCTCTTGAATCCGGCTATCCTGTGTCCTGCACTCACAGTATTTCGTCTATGCCATCCTGACAGTAACTCGTCTCATAACAGCGCTTTGGAAAATGATGGTGCTATATAAATCAATATATAATTATAAATGTAATGTTTAGTTTAGACTTGGAATAAGAAATATAGAAACAGCTAGCATTTAGTGTTAAGCGTGATGGAAAATGGCGACTGTCAGAACTGTTGCCATGCAACAACCATCTCCATTTCTTTCAAATAAAATGAAGTATTATATGAAGCATATATATGGAAAGAAAAATTAAAATAAACCAAAACCATTATACATTATGTTTAATAATGCAATGTAATTGGTTAATTGTTTTCCCGGCACATAATTATCACTGAAATAATTTATAATTATATAGAAACATAGAAACTGGCAGCAGCTATGAAACATTCGGCCCATTTTTCCTGATATAGAGACTCAGATGTAATCAGTCCTTTGTCTTGTCTTAGATTCAGGGTAGCCATATGCCTACGCCAATGTTTTAACTTCCTCACTGTATTAGCCTCCACCACTTGGAAGGCTGGTCCATTTATCAAGTACCAAAGCATTTTACCTGAAATTATCTTGTGACAAAGTTGAGGACCTGTCCTTGTTCCCCTTTGCGGTTCAGACATTGGTATGTCTGGAGTTGAAATATTCTATCTCTGTAGTAGTGAAATGCCCTCTTACATAGAAACATATATTTTACACAAATATTAATAATGCTTGTAATAAATAAAAATATATGTCAGGTGTTAGAAAAATGCTTATGTAATCATAAATATTATTGCTGACAAAGACAGTAGAAAATGTCTAGTCTATGATGTATCACGAGTTGCGCCAACATATCTACTAAGAGGCGTAACCTGCTTAAAAAGTAACCAATCAGAATGATGCATGCTATTAGAAGTAGATAAGAAATATAAGAAGTTATATAAACCATGTAATCCAAATACGTAATTAGACAACGCTTCGACTTTTGTGTGTTGTGTGCCTTGTCTCGATTATGCGCATAATCTAAATAAAGGAAATAACTTTTTCTGAGGAGAATTCGACCATTAATTCAACCAACATCAGGGTACAAAAATATATATAATATAGATAGAAAGAAGGGTGCTAATAAGCGCAATATAAATATAAATGTGGATTTATTTAGTATAATCCCACTAATAATGAATAATGTGAGTCCAGTTTAACAAAAGAGGCAAATTCCACGATTTTCACATTAACATCAGATACAAAAGAAAAAGTTACAAATGAACGGTTAGTTAAAGTTGTTTATTGATGCATGGTTTACGACTGACGTATCAGTCAAATGTCACACATTTCGTTTCTTGAATTTGTTAACGTTCTAAGGCAAAGCGTTTATGTAAAACATAGATGTGTACTTGTAGTGAATTTATTGCAAACTTCCATCAGAAATTTCAACTGTGGCTGATCCACACTATTCTATTCTAACATTATACTCATCTTTGTATATTATACTCATTTGTATAAACAAATAAAAAAGAACAGAAAATAGATTTCATTCTTCTTGCAGAAGTAGTATTGGATTAAAATTACCGTGCCAGATTTTACAGTTTCAAAATGAAATCCAGTAGTAGAAAGATAAGTCTTAGAACTGTTTAAAGCCCAAACCCATACCACTAATAGTTCTTTAGTCATGCTAGATTTTGCCTCATTCATAATCTTGCTGGAAATACTTATGTCATGTGACACAAAAGCAGGCTATGATGTAATACACATGTATGTACACCTTTAAAGGAAATTAAACCTATAATGAAACATTTAAAGGAAAGAATAAAATGCCAAAAGAAGGAAAAGGTTATAGAGTCTATCTAGATAAAGTAAAAGTATACAATGATAGTGTTGAAGAATGGTGTAATATAAGCACACATAAATATAAACCGTGAAAATAATATAAAAAAAATATCAATAAGAGGTGCTTCCAACAGAAGTGTCACAGGGGTAGCTTGTAAATGATCCTAGAGGAGATAAAACAAAAAAAGGCAGAGGCGGGGATATAAGAATTTGCTCATTGTAACAAATAAAGAATTAAAGTATATGAAAAGGAGTCCAAGATGTAATGAATCAGAAGCATATGAATCTCTGCTGAGATTTTGTGATCTACAGCGTTAGATGCTCCAGCAAAACTTCTGTGTAAGCATGGACTACGCACTTTCCTCAGAGGGTTAATCAGATGCGTAGTTTCCAGCTCCACCTTCTTCCTTCCATCAGTTTCATCAAGGGTAAGCCATTGTCTCATGTCCTCAAAGAGGCAAGCGAGTCCAGCACTGTGTGCACCTTCTAAAACCCTTAGGTTGTATGTTGTGCTGCTTTAACTCACTGGGCCAGCTCTGATTTGTTACTGATCACTACCCTGATCATTACCCTGAATCCTTCTTTTTTGTATTCCCTTTCTGAGATACCATTATAACTTATATAAGTAATAAGTTGCAAAGTAGATGTGCGCAATAACTTTTTCTTTATATCATATCATGTACAAATGAGTAATTGATGCTATGTTTGTTCTATATGGCATCACTGATGACATCAATGTACACCACCTTTGATGCAATAAGTAAAACTGAATTCCTTTCTGCTTATGCTATTTTTAACACAGCTAATCTATTTATAGTGATGTCATTATTAAAGTAAAGCAGCATCAACTGTGATAAAGTAGGGTTCATAAGTTCTATGCTGATGTCAAAAGACTGATATTCATCAAGGCAATTTTGTGCAAAGTTGTCAATTTTAAGCAGATACATTCCAATAGGATTTATAGGAATCTTTCGAAATGTAACATATTGTTCCCAAAATATTCCATTTGTATGGTTTCTATGGAAGTTGCTTCATATATCTACATTATTTTAGGACATATTTCATTGTTGTTATTGTTTTTTTTCCAAATATGGCAGTTTGCTCATTAATGTTTCTAGTTTTGCTTTGTGAAATTCAGACCCTTGTGAATCAATCTAAATCTCTGCCATAATTACCTGAACATGATTTTTTAATCAGACCATAACATAGCGCATTTTGGGGTTGTTCATCGGAAATTATATAATTTTGCTATATATATATATATAAATGTTCAAAAAAAAAATCATATTCTTTAGCACTCGATTCTAATTTTTTTTAAAATATTCTGTTACCAGAACAATTAATATTGCAAATCACGGTCTTATATGGAACAAACTCAGTGTGGGTCTAATGCCGATTTCC
This sequence comes from Spea bombifrons, assembly GCF_027358695.1. Classification (NCBI taxonomy): domain Eukaryota; kingdom Metazoa; phylum Chordata; class Amphibia; order Anura; family Pelobatidae; genus Spea; species Spea bombifrons. Next base: position 35,549,591 of record NC_071088.1, read on the forward strand.
AAAAAGCCACTTAATTAGAGTCTACTGTGGATCTAAAACAGCTAGGATGCTGTTCTTAAAAAAAAGCTTTTTCAGCTTCAAACAAAAGCTAATTTCGAAGTAATATAAAATCTCCTTTATTGCTGTTTTTCAGCTTATTCTGACATTGATGGACCCATTCTGGTATTTACAAACTGTTTCTAGGTAGCCGAATCAAATCAAAAACTAGGAACAACTTTGCTTGATATTGTTGATGAAAGAAAGTGAGTGGGAGACTCCTTTATATCTGATTTTTTTTTAGTCTTAAGATTTCTGGGTTTTTTAAGCCTCTTCTTTGTGTTGGTGTGATTGCTGTATGTGGGCGTTAAAGCACTAAAGCAAATGATTCAGCTGAACTACTAACAATACATATACACTGTACGGTTAGAAGAACTATTCTTACGTAAGACAATTTCTATATTATACGACTATTATATAAAATTATACTCATTGAGATGGCTGTGTGCTTTTTTGTTGTAGTGTACTGCTAGGCTGTCCATTGAGCGGACGCTCATTTAAAAGGAATTAACTTTGCTTCTCAGATAGACAAAGCTATAGAGTCTGTGATCAAGTAAGGAGTGTTCCTGTTAATAGTATTTTGCACCTGGAACAGCAATGAATCCTTAAAATGGCAAGGTCCTTAGGACTGGTAAGTGTGACTCCTTGGAAAAATGAAAGGTTGATATATATATAATAATAAATACAATAATAATAGACCATAAGCTTGTGAGTAGGGTCCTCTTTGCCTAATGTATCAGTTTGTCTTAGCCTTTGAGTTTTTGTCATAGACCTTGTATGCATGTACTGTAAGAAGCAATGTGTAAATTGTTGGCGCTACATAAATAAAAGTTAAAATACAAATTCATGGACCACATTAAGTCGACAATTCTATGGTAGCATTGTAATTGTTTCAACTAAGTGACTAACATTTACCAATTTGCATCTGCAATTGTCTCGCACACTGCTATCCCTGTCTCTTTCCAACTCATGGAGGAGACAGGCAGGGTTTAAGGTCCTCTTCATTAATTGTCCCAATGGTATTTACTCTTTGAATTAGGCCTAATTTTTCACACATTTCGAGACCCTGTTAAGGTGGTCTGCTTCCAGGAACTACCAGAATGTTTGTTTTATGTATTTGATTTCCATATTCCAGGAACACACTGCCCTTGTAAAGCACTGGGATAAAGTCCCCATTATAGGTTTTTAGTTAGGCTGAGCTGAAGTTCTGGCTTGTTCTTCAGTTGGTGATACGTGCTCTCAGGCAAGTTAGCTTGTGCACCGATGTCTACGTTGTAGGCAATATTATTTGTTATAACTTTAATGACCCGCTCATTACCTGTAGCTTTGGATGAGTCAAATATTCCAATAAATTATTTTGATTCTTTGCCTTCTGATTGTAAACAATGTTGCCTGCTTTTTTAACTTTACACTTTGTGAAAGTGATTGCTTTTTCCCCATTTTCTGGAGATTTGCTCATAAGCACGACATTGTTTTATGCCATGTTGCTTTTTAGATCTGCTGCATAGCCAGTATGTTACTGGTTGTGGATTTGCTGTTTATGTTTGTTTCATTTTATTTTCATACTGTGTGGATTCCCTTTGGTGTTCCCCAATATAACTGCCATCAGTTTCATATAATTAAATAGTCCATTTTTCATTCTGCATTCTGCACCTAAAAGATACCTTTCATAAGTATTATTACATCACAGTACTGATGTCTAGATGTCTGATAATAATCACCCCTTTCTTCATCTGTAAAGATGAAGGAGTTGTATACATCTATTGCTGCTGATCCTACTACAGTCAACAATAGTGCAATATTTTGTTCATCATCTTGTGCCGGTGCTCCTATAGCTCTCACATATAGCTGTAATCTTTGCTTAAACCACAACCATTCATCTTCCATATTGCCAGTCTTTTTTTTATTCTGAAGGATGATTTACCTTATCCGTCATTATTTTACTGACACTAGATTTTGCTATGACTATTGCAGAATTAATGTATAAGATTGTTGTGTTCCTCTGCTTGGAGTCACAGTCAAATGTGCATGTTATTGTGCACTTAATTCATGAGAAGCTACTGTAGTCACTCTGCCAGAGCCTTGGCCCAGTCTCCTTTTTTTCCTTCGCTGCAAAGATTTCTTGTGGTTTCCTTAGAGTTTAGCTGCAGTCATTTCAGTTATTATTATTATTATTATTATTATCTTATTTATATAGCGCCAACAGTTTACGCAGCACTTAATACAATACATATATTCAAGGGATATGACAAGACAGAATTGACAGACTAAGACAAACCGATATATTTGGTGGAGAGAGCCCTGCTCTGATGGAAGCAGGTAACTTATGGCTCTGACACCATGTTTCATCTTATATATCATGACATCAGCAACATGTCACCTTAGCTGTAAACTAATGCCCCCACACACCCCCACCCGCCATGCGCACAGTGTAAGGGACCCTGTTTTCTCTACTATACCATTGTGCACATAACAGCAGGTTGGCTATTGATTATACCAACTGATAATCTTAATATCACACAGGAATCAATTACTCAATTATATATCCCACATGGTACCAGATAGCTTTTACATATAAATAAAACGGCTGATGTGGTCGCCCTATTCTGCTCCATTATTCTTAAAAAGGACCCCTTCAATAGTGGGCCATTGACTAATGTTTACATTTTTAACTAAATAAAACATTTCCTTATTAAACTACGTCTGTCTCAACATGTAATAATAATTAATAACAACTGGAATCTGTATCCTCTGATAATAAGATACTTTCCTATGAGTAATACATTGCATGAAAAGTTGCTTTATGAATCACATACTTCAACTTGCCACTCCTAACTCCATGCATGTTCGAACTTATGGCATGTGCCGAAATGGAAGTTTGTTTGCCAGAAACAAGACTACAACACATTACCCCCCAGGTGGAACACAGCTAAACACTAGCATGCAGGTCTGATAGCTGCATCTGTGTGAAAGTAGATGTATTTTTCTTTCTTAAGAATGTCAAATATGTCAAAGATATTTAGCAGAAAATAGTCGTATTCAAAACAACTAAATCATGTCCTGGAGAGAGAGATTAACAATGAAGTCACACACCATTTAATTACATGAATGTGTGAAAACATTTTAACTTTAATCAGTGCTTCACATCAACCTATATCTCAGCTTTTATCCGGACACCTTGTGTTGCACCCATTACACTCCAGGCTAGAGCCCTGCACGGGACTGCTTTTTTAATACCACCCCCGCTGATTTTTTGTCCAATCCCGGCCAATCCCGCAATGTGGGTGTTCCAATCCCGCCCGCTCACGCAATGTGTGTTCCACTCCCGCCCGCTCCCGCAACATGTGTGCCAAATCCCGCCTGCTCCCGCCACATTTGTGGTCAATCCCGCCCGCTCAATGCGGCCAATCACGCCCACCTCCTTACCTGAACTGCAGATTTCCCGCGCAGTCCCACAAGGCTGCCCTCGAGTTGCTCCCTCACAGCGTCTCTTCTCTTGCTTCGCCCAGGAACACAGCGGAGTCACGGGAAGTGACGTCACATCACGTGACTCCGCTTTGTTCCTGGGCGGAGCAAGAGAGGAGACACTGTAAGGGAGCAGCGCGATGGCAGCCTTCCGGGACTGTGTGGGATTACCGGGACCCATAGGTACAGTGCCTGACCGCCTGCTCTTGCCTGTAACATCAGCAAGACGCCCGCGCCCGCATCCCAATGCAGTCTACTCCAGGCCTCCAAGTATTAATTCTCGGTTGAGATACAAATAGCACAGTGAATGGCTACTTTAGTGTGTTATTCAAGCAGACAACACTGGGACCAAATACGTTTTTCACCAATTAAAAATAACTTTGAAAGAAGTAAAAGCTATCGTTAACACTGGAATTTTTGAGAAAACATGGTGTAACTTGAAGTACAGTGGATATTCCTCCATTAATGCATAAAACACAAAGAAAATGCCTTACGTTTTTCTTCACATATGTGAACATAGTCATGTTCATGAAGAGGTCAGTCAGTGGCCTGTTTGCAGGTTGCTGAATGCTTTGTGCTATTATATGCCTTCATGGAATATTAATACATATTTTCTTCAATTTGCTGGCCTCTGATTGTATCATTGTCCCTCTGTGTGTCATTTTATGGGCTATATCATCTTCTTCAAAAGAAGCCAGTTTTTTTGTATCGCTTTAACACTATTTCTGGCATGTCCATGAATACTTAACAAATTTAAAATGCCCCACATTGTAGTATTGGAACTCAAGTAATGTCCCATCATTTTCCACATGTTGACAGTGAGTGTAGGAAACATTTGCAGGACAGCCGACAGCCAGGACATTAGCTTAGTTGCCAGATCGTGACAAATTCGGGACTGTTGGCAGCCATATATGATTGTCTCTTAAAAGGCAAACTATGGTACACAGTTGCCCTTCTTGTATTATTGAAGCATCTTTCTCGCAAAATAATTATTCAGCCATGTTTTATTCGAGTGAAAATGAACCACAAGAAATAAATGAGTTTTTTCAAATACCTTAGCACAATTAATGCAGAGGTGAACATTTTCTGGTGCAGGGTAAGCAGTTGCCTCACTATTATTTAAGCTTGGAAAAATATTTGAAAACCTATTTTGCTTTTTATTAACTGGTAAGTGAATTTTCCATTAGTAAGTTTAGTGTGTTTCCTGATTCCTAATTCCCAGGTCTCTGTTACACAAACAGATGTGTATGTCATCTACTATGTAGTTTTACCAACAGGAAAGCATTCACTATGGCTTAAGTTTAAAGGAGAATTCTGGTGCAAAGTAGTCTTATCACCAACTCACTGGATCACTCCATTGAATATTATAGGGTGAGATTACCTGTAAAATGTTGCTTTATAATTTATAAAATATTATATTATTTATTTTATAAATAACCCCCACTTGGGTTGTCATAATCCACTGCGTATAATCAGTTGGCACATTGGTTGGCTATCCTGTGTCAAGGTTTAGATCTCAGTGTTCCTCTCCTAGACCACCAGACACAGCGGAAATGCAAAGTAAGGGCCACTGGGATGCTGAATCCATTCATGTATTTCCTATAACCCCCATTGATATCCTATAGACTATAGGAAGAAAGTGACCATGCGCAAGGCACATTAGTAGAAAAGATTTACCTAAAATCCTACTACTTACTATTTTTCATTCTTAAACTATGCGATGTCTAAACCACAGGAATTTAAAGTCATCCTTCCCGGAAGGATTGTTTCTATCTCGGAAAGTAGTTAATCTTCACTTTCCCACGCTCCAAGGTTAATAAATATAGTTTCGATTAGTCATTTGGGTTAGGTTTCTATTATCATGACAACCACTGAACCTTATCCACACTCAAACAATGATCAGTGGAATTCCATGCATTCTTATTAGAACAGCAAAGGCTTACAAACAATGGCTATGGCTTTAAAATTAGCTACTATTCAAGCACAGAATACTGTTTAGCTGTATAGGTTTGCCCTATAATCATGACTTGTATATGCTTGTAAAAGCGTTTTCACCTTTGTTAGGGTAGGGATCATAAGTGCTGCTACACAACCAATTAACTAATTAACTACAGTCCTCAAAGCTATACTGATTGACTGCATGCCTTGGAGCAATGAGTAACATGCATCTTGTAAGACAACTTATTTAATATGTATAAACATTTTTTAATTTAGGGGAAATGGCAAAAAAATTTTTGCATTTATTCTCAGTTTTTAGAAAGAACTATTTCTCCATATTTTCTCACATTTTTTTGCAATATGTGTTGAAAGCAGTTTTCCCCAAAGTGAATAATTTCTCTTTAACACCTTGAAGTTTTCAAATGATCACCATATCTCTTTTGGTAATGTAACTGGCCCAGAATTTCATATATTGTTTTTTCTAGGAAAAACTTTAACCCTTTAAGCACTAGGGGCAGGGTCTGGCCTGCACTGGTTCAGCCCTCTGTGAACAATTTTTGACTGGCCCAGGGAGGATGGAACACAGTGGGGTCACGTAATGCAAAGTTAGGTGACCCTGCGGTAAAAGTGAGGCTGCTCGCACAATGTGTGGGCAGCCAAAGAGAAAGCTGCGGGTGAGATAAAGGGGGAGAGTGAGGGAGCGAGTGAACGTGTACTCATGTATGTACTCATGGATGTACAGTATGTATAAGTGTTTATGCGTGAGTATAAATGTGTGTGTGTGAGCATTGATGTGTACATGTGTTTTCAAGCATAATTCCATAAGTATATATTTTCTGACCAGGACAACCATGCCTGATTCTAAAAACCTTACGCATACACGATAAACCATTGTAAAGAATTTTTTTTTAAATATTAGAAAGATTGTTCATAAAAATGATTCCTAGATAGTATAATACATTATCTATTATACATAGACATATATAGATATATTTGCATATTTTCTTAATTTGGGAGACACCTCATATGCCATAGTTAATCATCTTTTTTGATGTAGTGAACTTAATATTGGATCATGTACATTTATGTTTTTGTTTATTTAATCTTACCCTATATCAATGGATCCGCATTTAGAAACTTCCTAAGTGCAACAAAAAAAGTAAACAGCTCTTTAGGGTTAAAAAGATGGGTAGCTGTACAAAGACTGATGACCTGTCTATTATAGAGTGATCAAGCAGCTAAAAAGACAAATTTATTTTTTCAAAAAATTATTTTAATTATGTTGACAGAAATTGCCATTGGCAACTTGCATGTGAATAGCTTTTCTAGCAATCACATGCACGGAAGTGTCTGCTATTGGCTACTGCAGGTCTGTCCTGGTTCTCTGGGTAGCCAGCAGCATTGGTCCTGTCGCTGATCGCAACTGCAATTGGCTGAAAATTTATACAATGATGAAAAACCTCTGCGCTAGAAGCAAAAGGATAGTACCTTTTGCATATTTTGATAGGTGGCGTTAGAAGAAGTAATATTATGTCATCGTTATGTTGTGGGAACATATTATATCTCTGTCTTTAAGGGGTTAAGTAGACTATACATTTTTGTGATAAGTAAACATAAATTAAAGCATTTTCTTAAAAGCTTCCACCCCCTACAACTAAATCTTTCCAGTATATGTGGTTGTACATTGATTGCACATGCAGCCCATATAGTATGCAATACAATGCAGGTTGAACACACACAACAATGGGTTAAGCTATTAAATTATGCTAAAGAAACAAGGTATAGGTAGAAAATACAAATTCGCACACATATGACACAATTTTTGCACCTGCTTTTGAACTCCCATCAAGTGTCATATGTCTATTAAAAGCATTTTTGTTATTTGTATTTAAAAATATAACAAAACATGTATTCAGAAAAGTAATGTGTCTGTTTTTATTTTATTCATTTCTAATGACACCTCTGAAGTCACAGTTACTGATCCTGCATGTTAGCAGGGATCAGACATTTTTTCTTGCATGCTGCTGCTGGCCAGCTGATCTTAGGGTCACCACATGTCCCAGATTGGCCAGAAACATCCCTAAATAAAAGTAACTGTTTCATGGCTTAGGCAAACAAGGATATTTATGTATGTGATTACATATTTAGATGAACAGGATAAAATGCTTTCTCAATATTCACATGGGAAAGATGCAGGGACTGTCAGGTTGCTCATATACAAATTTGTTAGGCCGGTAAGTACCAAGTAAAGATTAATTTGGGGTACATTACTAGATTGATAAATACATTATTAGTTTTAATCATAATGCTTTTATGACGAACAAGTCTTGCCAAACCAATATCTTGGACTTGGCTACTGAGCCACCATTGATTTTGCCTATTGGAGACATGGATTAGGGGTGACTCACAGCAACCATACTGGAAGCCTGTTTCCCTAGTGTTCATAGATTTTAGGGGAGAATGTGTATTTGAGTTCCACAATTAATAAATAATATTCTTGTTATAGATTCTAAAAATGAAATACAAATGCTGTCCACTAGATGGCACAACTGCTATGAAATTGTTTTTGCTGTTTATAACAGGTTTACTGTTATCTTTTCTTGTGAAATAATTACATTAAACAATTACAGATAAAGGAGCTTGTTTGTTTTTTTTTTACTATTGTGTGAAACTCGCATTTCTGGACTGAACTACCTTTTCTGGTGTCATATAGGGTAACATAATACTAGAACACATAAATGTGTGGCTTCAGTGTTGCTGTTTTTCATTGGGGTGAGTGTTATACTCTATATGTTGATCTGACAACTTCCCTCATTGTGTATTCCGTACAACAAGATGTGTACACATGTATAGCACCCCCTCTTCCCCAGGATGTCTCTGACTCCTGAAATACATTGCTATGGATTGGGTGGGGTAAAGCTCACAAAACTGAAAGATTCAGGCTTGAAACCATTATTCCTGTCAGATCAGATGCCCTATAGTGTAATGTAAATGGTAAGGCAAAAGAGAGGATGCATGACACAAAGGACAGCCCTGATTGAGGTCTTGTCGCACACAGTCCGGCCATAGTGTTCAGTCACGTCGTGGATATTTCTTCTATGTAATGGCACAAGTGAATGAAAACATGTTATATTCATCCTTCAAAGCGGATACTTAAACAAACAATGTTGGCTCAAGACAGATAGTATCGGTCAAAGTATCTAAAACATGTCCACGGAGGACATGTGAGATTATATGGTCTTTGAAAAACAGGTTGACCATTAGAGGCTATTTACATTATCTTGCCTTGTAGTCAGTGTTGGCTAGAAGAGAACTTCAGGAAGGAATGATTTTGACAACATGGTTGTTTACATAGTAACGGCATCTGCTATATTAACAATTGCATCCTGCACTTTTGAATAAAATTATGAAAAAGTACTAGCTGTAAATAGATACTCACATGCTTTTCTTTTTAGTGTTTTTTTTTCTTTTTATGACATTCAATGCTATTTTTTTCAATGTATTAAAAAAAACAGTTTTGCAATTGATTGAAAGTGGGGTTAAAACTCATTAGTATAAGTAAATGTTGAAGAATTCTTGCTTATATTTGAAATATATTAATACCCTAGAACATTAATCTCTGAAATAAAGGAACACACCTTCAATCCTCATCATTTAATTAAAAATAACTAATTTCTGAAAAATGGGCTTGTTCATTCATTTGTTGTTATATTCGTCTTGATTGTGGATTTGATTGTATGTGAAATCTTTTACAACGGAAATAAATGTCACAATAACTTACAAATAACACTACACTAGTGCCACCTGTTGATCACATATGGTCATTGTGCTGAATGGGGCAAAAAAAGTTTCCCTGTATGGCTTACTTAAATTTTATAGTGCAGAGGGCCGGCACAAGACTAAGTGGCACCCAGGCAAAAACATTCTCTTGCCACCTATTATTTTCCATAGTAATACTTTTGTGTATTTACAAACCTATTCCTGCTGTGTCCACACACATTAACGTGACATTAAGAACATTCTGATACACGCAAACAATGTGAGTTCCCAAAAAAGAAGTAAATTGGAGCGGATGTATAGATTTAGCATCTAAAGCTGTTAGTCTGCTCACCCCCACTTCTTTAAGTGATGTGGATGCTGCTTCATTACCGTGGCGCCTAGGTACCCACTGCACCTGCCTCCGTGCACATTTGAGCACTATGGTGCCTGCCAGATTCACCTTCCCTGCCTGAATCTGGCTAAGACCGGCTCCGATGGTACATAACATTATCATCTTTGAGATACATTTTCAAATGAAAAGAGAGAAAATTTTAAAATATATAATTTAAAAAGAATAGTGCAATGAAAACCTATCTATTATGCTTACTATCTCAGCTCTGCAATAAATATGAATCCTCAGCTCATTGGGACAGACATCTTAGAGTTACTATGAAAACCAAAATATTAATTCCATTAAAGACAGGTTTTTTTACTGAAAATTAAAATTATAATACATAATTATTATTAATTATTAATTAGTTAAATGTCCTGGTGCAAAGGACATTGTAGTGGCATAGGGACTCACATGGACTCTTTGTATGGACTCTAGTAAACATAGAAAAAATGGAGCAGACAGAGGGGTTATAAATTATTCCTCTCATCTGGTGGAAATGTGTAAGAAAACATGTTTCAGCGCTTGTCAAGAGAACAATATAACAATAGACTCATATTTAGTCCTCAAGGCAAAACTGTTTTAATAAAAAAGGCCTCACACTGCAATAGCAGGCGAGACCCATCACCACCATTGCGAAAGGGTGGTACAGTATCAGTCAATAATTTAAGAAGTGCTCAACTGGTGTCCTGCTTCCCAAAAATATTTTCCTACCGGCTCATCATTTTGTACATCTCTATGACCTGAACAGTTCCCTCTTATGCAGTCCCTCATGGTTAGTTCAGTTTTACCAATGTATACTAATCCACAGGGATATGTGATTTTGAAAACCGCAAACATGCATAGAATACGATGTTTAGTAACATAACATTTGCCAATATGTGGGTGTACAAATAAATCAGAGGGTTACAAATATCCACGTGACACAGCCCATCCACTTAAAGGATCTGTTGCTATATGCTGTTAATATATTTTAAGTTCTGTAAGTTGCGAGGTGAGCCCTCCATGGATGCATCCTGGCGCCATGTGTTCTCCAGGTAAGCGACACACTTGGCCATCCACATGATATAAAAGAAAACATAATTCATCAGACCAGCCAACTTCTTCCATTGCTCTGTTGTCCAGTTCTTATGCTCATGTGCCCATTGTAGGCACTTTCGGCAGTGGACAGGGGTCAGCATGGGCACCATGACTGGTCTGCGGCTACGCGGCACCATACGCAACAAACTGTGATTATCCAAGATTATAAGTGTTATTCACTTCAACTGTCAGTGGTCATATTGTTGTGGCTGGTCGTGCATAGACCTCTATAAAGGTAACATCATATTCTCAAAACTTGTCTGGTCTACCTTTCAGATCATAAATATATCATTTGTGAGTCTGGTGAAAAAGTTTATGTTCACAGAGTACTTATCCAAGATATATATTTTTTTTTTAAATTTGGTATTTTATTTTTTTACCACATACAGAACATAAAAAAACTATACAGGTGGCAGAAGACATTGGAAGGTTGTATCTCAATAGCCACATTCATTTTACATCCAAAATAATTTAAGAAAACCAATAATTAGCTCCTGAGAGGGGAGGGTGGCCACTAGTGGCTGTAGGTAGGCATGACAATGAATACTTACCACATAGTCCAGGATGGCAGGGTGGAACCCTGACACTCCAGGAGAGGTAGATTTTGTTCCTTTCTTTTCCATTGTATGTCTATTCTATATGCTCAAATAGGGATACTTTTGGGAAGTGTAATTATAATAGGAGTATTTCCGGTCTAAGTACATTTTATGTACAAGCCCTTTCCAAAATCTTCCAAATATGCATTAAGTGCCCCGTTTGGCACTTACATCGCCAACAGCTATTCGAATAATCTGGGTAAATTTTAGCCAACTAACTTGGGACCAAATATATGCGATTAATCAGTTTGAACTGCATCTCTACTAGATTCAAGCACCTCACATTTTTGTAATTTATATGAAAAGCAGCTGTCCAGTCTTTTCATGCTATTTTTATTTCTAAATCTTTTTCCCACTTATCAATAACAGCTGGGCGCGTTAACTCTTCTTTGCTTCTCGGTATATCAATACATAATGCTAATAAACCCTTCATTGTATTGTTGTTTATTAGCTCTTATACCTCAAAAGATATAATTTAATACGCAGATAGCTGAAAACTTCCCCTCTTCGTCGAGTTTTTTTCTTTATCTAGTGATGAAAAAGGCTTGATAGTTTGTCCATCAAAAATATCTTCTATTTTGTGTAGACCGTTGCCAGACCATCTTTTAACATTAAAATCTTTAATGTTGAATGATGAGATCTTAAGAGGTAGGACCTCCAGCACTTTGTCTTTTAAATTAATACTTTTTATAAACTTGTTCCAGTTATGCAAAATGTTATCTAAAACAATGCTATTTATAGTTGGAGATAAACTCTGTCCTACTTTTTTGTATTCCAAAAAATACTAATCAGATCCTTACATTTGGTCAGATCTTGTTCTATGGCATACCAATTTTTAGTATTTGATGATTCCTTCTGAGTATTCAGGGCATGGACTTATCCAAGATATTGGTAGTTTCATAAACATACATAAAGGCGTTTGCATACCCCGGGGCCATTACCACTGCTGTAGGAGACTCTTGGAACTCCTTGACAAATGGCTGGGTTTGCATTTACAATCCAAGATACAGAGTCTGAGTACCTATTTAAGGGATACAAGGGATGTGATTGACAAGTTGAAGGCAATACAATTACCACATGACGACTTGTTACTTGCAACCTGTGATACTTCTAGTTTGTATACAAATATCCTAAATGATTTATGCATTACAGCATTTCGAAATGTATTTAAGTCATCTAAAGTGTATCAAGGTCCGCCAATAGAATTTCCTTTGCTTTTTTTGGACTTGACAGTAAAGATCAGGCATGGACTGGGACAAAAAATAGGCCCGGGCAATTAAGCCTGAGCAGCCCATTTTTATTTATTTATTTATTGTTAAAGCCCACCCTTCATGTACCATCTTTGCATTTACTCACTCATTCACACAAATCATTAACACATTCATTAATGCAGTCTCACAAATCATTCAAGCAATTCATCCACACATGAATTCATTAATTGTCATACGCATTCACACTACCCCCTCTCCCCATCTTATCTGTCCCTTCTCACTAAGTTCCCCCCTTCCCCACTTCTCAATATGTACCCCCTCTCACTATCTATCCCCTCTGCCCCTTCTCACTGAACCCCCCTCTCTCACCCTACTAACCTTGTTGCCGGAGCAAGCAGCAACTGCGACCGGGCCGGATTGATTTAGGGGCTGATGGAGCTGCAGCTCCAGGCCCCTACCTTAAAATAGGCCCAGTCAGGACCGGACTGACTGGGCCTATGCGGCCTCTACGGCCGCATTGACGCAGGGCCCCTTAAGCCTGCCGCAACTGCGACCGGGTCCGCCACTCTAAGGGGCCAGGAAGCCCCCACCAGGGCCGGCCTTAGGGGTCTGCGGCCGCACAGGGCTTAAATTAAAACATCAGAGTTTTTTTTTTTGGAGGATGTTAAATAAAGTTAAAAAAAAAAAAAACAATGTTTTAATTTAAACCCTGTGCGGCCGCACACCCGTAAGGCCGGCCCCTTAGAGTGGCGGACCTGGTCGCAGTTGCAGCGGGCTTAAGGGGCAGGTGCCCCTTATGCCCTGCGTTAATGCTACTATTTTAAGGTAGGGGCCTGGAGCTGCAGCTCCATCAGCCCCTAAGTCAATCCGGCCCTGCCGCGGCACAGCCCACCGATGGCCAGTCCGGGCCTGGTAAAGATGAATAACTTTCAATTTGAAAATTAGTTCTTTTTACAAATCCGTGGTACTTTAATGGGGGCGGCCTTGTCCCTGGTGTAATGCATACTGAATATATTGATTTGAAATAACAACTCTCTTGGAAAGTCTCCTGCCAACTGCTATCAAATACGTACCTATTGTTGGTATAGTTTCTACGTCTGCCTTTGATGACAGCAATTGTTCCAGAAGAACAGCTTGGGGGTTAATTTAAAAAATGAAGATAATTTTAAAGTAAGTGCTGAAATCATTTTTGAATTCATCAGAAATGAATTATGTTCTAGAAGGAACACAATGCTTTAATACCAGAAACACCTTGAAATACTCTCAAAGTTTAAGAGCGTGTAAACCAATAAAAAAGGACATTGTAGTCAAGGTAAAGTTGCTTTTGTGTTTGTCTGCCCATTACAAGCATGTGCTTATGCTTTACCTTCTTGGGGTGACCTTAGACCATATTAGTCATATACTCAAAGTAATCTCAGGAGAAAGGTACCTTAAGTCCAACTCCACAGCCTTGCTCTGATCTGGGTGCAGGTCCCTGAACCTGACCACTGAAGCGGTACACAATACACAAAAGATTTAATTGCCTGGAATATGTCCACATTTGTATCACAAGAAGACTACATGCTCTGGGTCAATCTGTAAAACGTAGCTTCTATTCCATCGGTAAAATCCAGCGATTAGACTTGATTGTAGCTTTGGCTTTAAAAACAGCATGCGTCCTGTAGCTAAATGCTTGGGCCAAATGGTTCTTATCTACTTTCTATGTTTCTAAATATGGCACACGCGTAGCACAATTGATCAAGTATTTAAAGCGAATTCTAATCTATTCAACAAAAAAATTATAAAATTAAAAGTGAAAACACCTCTATTTATCCTTAGAAACAAAATACAGGTTCAGTGGTACTTAAATTGCATAAAAATGTTGTACCTTACTAGTCAAGGAGAGTTAAGCTTATTTTAGTATATTATTATTTTAGTATATTAATTGCAAATACATCTCACAGACAACCTTTTCATAAATCGCACCACTGATGTGTAAATTCTGTCTTTATAGTGCCCTAAGCCGAACTATGTCTGTGACATTACTGGACGCTAGCTGCTTGGCTTGTAACAGTATTTTTTTTAATACCATCTATTGGATGAAGTCAGAAATGGTCTGTGAGCTCTGCTATTGGCATGCATATGCCCGTTTGATATTTGGCTTCCAAAACATCCTCCCCTTGTGAGTCCCCTCACAACTGGTGTCTGGATTCTTTAAAACAAACATAGCAGGCAATAAACAAACTCTGGTCCTGGGATTTTTGATGAAGAGATATATCATCCTGTGTTCTGAGTTAATGGGTGGAAATGTCAGACAAGCAAATGAATACAAGAGAAAAATGTTATAGGAGTCCAAAGCTTGAGAAACACACCAAAGGATTATGTAAAAAAAAATGTACAGAAAATGAATCAGAAACGGTAACATGAAATGGAACATCCAACCAATTCACATGTGAGGTGATGCTTAAATTAGAACAAAACACAAAGAACTTTACATAGGAGAATTAATTAAATAGCCAATAAATGAGTAATATAAACACATATACTCTGGCACATACACCGATCAGCCATAACATTATGTCCACTTAACAGGTGAAGTGAATAACACGGATAATCTTGTTATCATGGTACCTGTCAGTGGGTGGGATATATTAGGCAGCAAGTGAACATTTAGTCCTCGAAGTTGATGTGTTAAAAGCAAGAAAAATGGGCAACCATAGCAACAAGAGACAAATTGTGATGGCTAGACGACTGGGTTAGAGCTTATGGGCGGCCAAGGTTCATTGATGCATGAGGGGGCGAAAGCTGGCTGGTGTGGTCAAATCCAATAGATGAGCTACTGAAAAACTCAATGCTAGTTCTGATAGAAAGTTGTCAGAACACACAGTGCTTTGTATTTTGTTGTGCATGGGGCTGCGTAGCCGCTGACAAGTCAGGGTGCCCATGTTGACCACTGTCCACTGCGGAAGGCACCTACAATGTGCACGTGAGCATAAGAACTGGAACATAAAGCAATGGAAGAAGGTGGCTGGTCTGATGAATCACGTTTTCTTTTACATCATGTGGATGGCCAGGTGCGTCGCTTACCTGGAGAACACATGGCACCAGTATGCATCCATGGAGGCCCCACCTCGCAACTTACAGGATGGAAAGGATCAGCTGCTAGCATCTTGGTGCTAGATACCACAGCACACCTTCAGGGGTCTAGTGGAGTCCATGCCTAGATGGTTTAAGACTGTTTTGGCAGCCAAAGGGGGACCTACACAATATTATGCAGGTGGTCATAATGTTATGGCTGATCGGTGTATAGTCACATAAAACTCCCAGATCAGGAGATAAAACTAATACCAAAATAATTAAAATGTTCAATAGAAAAGTTAAATAAAATATTTGGTAAATTTGCAATTCATACCAATCCAAATCCTTTACCTGTCCTTACCTGCCTACCTGCCCGTTGCCTCTACCCGCTGTGTTCCTGGCTATTCCTCATCCCCTTCGCCTGGACCACCCTGCCTCTGTTCACCAGTATGGGCCATGTGCTTCTGGTCTATATCCGTGGGTGATGGCAGGTGGTGGCCATTTCTACTACCCTGGGTGTGGGGAGGGTAAAGGGCTTCTAGATACTAAGTTTAATGTGATTTTTGAAGGAAACAAGGTTTCAATAAGAATTAAATTTTCACTCTAGGGCAAGTAGAATTTTTGTTGATATTATTTATACCAAGGCTCATTAATTAGAGCGGTTTAACATTCTACTGCACTGGTTTTATGATAAACAACAGATTTGCAAGTAACATTCATAGCTGAGAACATGTGGCAATTTTACTTTATTAATTTGTAATTAGATGACATATTTTCATATCTATAGAAATATTGTTATCGTAAAGAAATGCTTGGTTCAGTCTAAGACTATGTGTAATAGTCCAAGGTAACTGTACGCAGGCCTGGACTGCCCATCTGGCACAACATGCGACAAAGTCCCATAGACACCTGATCTGCTGTTCTAGTAGCAATGAGCGGCCACTGTCTGGATATCTATCTACCAGGCTTGGATATATTTGGACACTAGTCCCATATATTTTATTGCGTGGTCGAGCTCTTTGCCCACATGCCACACCCCTTATACATACCTATCTGAGTCACACTATTTGCCATCCAAATAGCTATAAATCACTCTTTTTATTTTCATTATTACTAAAATCCCAGGAACCAAACATGCTAAAAGGCCCAAAAAAGTACCTGGGGAACAGACCCCGCCCCCTGACTTCACAAGCAAAATGTCCCACAGTGCCAATTTAGCCCTCAAGCTAAGTGTCACCTTTGCCCCCAAACAACATGTCTGTGCCATCTATTCACCCAAGCAGCTTGTCTGTGCCATCTTTGCCCCAAGTAGCTTGTCTGTGATGTCTTTGACCCCAAGCAGTTTGTCTGTACCAACTTTGCCCCACACAGCTTCACAGACCCCCCAAACAGCTTGTCTGTGTCATCTTTGTCCCTAGATTGTGTGTGTGTCGTTTTGACCCCAAACAGCCTGCTTGTTCCATATTTGCCCAAAACATCCTGCCTGTGCCATCCTTACCCCCAAACCACCTGTCTGTGACATATATGCTCCAAACAAGCTACATGTGCAACTTTTCCCCCTAAACAGCCTGCATGTGCTATTCCTGCCCCCAAACAGCCTGACTGTGTCATTTTGCCCCCAAACAGCCTGACTATGCTATTCCCCCCACCTCAAACAGGCTGGCTGTGTCATATTTGACCCCTAAACACTTATAGATCCACATCCATATGCAATATTTCATTCACAAATTAATTCAACGTTACTCTGCTGCATTCCTGTATAAATAGCTCAGAAAATGTTCAAGTTGATGTGTTACCTTTAATAAGTCAGTCAAATAAACTAATATAGTTGAACTGTATGCAATCATTTTAAATGTGACAATATTTTAAAAAAACAAATGATTGTATTCAGTATAAAACAAGAAAACAAGAATATAGTCAAATTCAAATTTTTGTACTAATATTTTTTTGCTTCCTAAAAATTAATGCTAATTAGAAAGTATATTTTAAGATAACAATTTTCTCTTGGAAATTTACAGCTCTAAAATGTATTGCTCTTTCAGAAGAAATTTGGACAGCAATAGTTCTGCTGCAATTGCCAGGACGCTTTGAAATTATTTGACCAGAACCACAAAAATGTTCAAAACAAATTAGAACATCATGTGGCATGCATATCCTTCATCTATATATATTTAGCTACATCTAAGCTCTGGCAACTGATAATGAATAGTTGCTGTTTATGTAAGTTATTAGATACAAATGCTAGATTTTAAGAACAAAAACAATTCTTCACTCCAAAATCTTCCAAGTGATTATTTATAGATCTATATCACGTTATTGACAATATTATATACTGCAATTATGATAAAATGTATCACATTTCCAGCTTTTAGCATTATTTTTTATGCAACTTGTTTAGCAATGCATTTAGGAAAACTACTAATTTTGTTGTTCTGGATAAAAAGTAAGGGATTACTTTACTTTATATAAAGTTAGATCCATTATCAGAAGCTGACAAATTATCTCTTTTGTCCTCATTTCATCTTTATAATGGCTAATGCAATGTATGTGTGTATCTAGTGTATGTGTGTATATACTTCTTCGCTTCAGCCAGATGTTACACTATGTACACTATAAGCAAGGGCTCTGCTGACCATGTCAGCATGAGATAAAATCAACTCATGACTCTTAAGGACATGTGGCGCGGGCACAGGATTCTGTTCAAACATTCAAACATTTGGGCCATTTAGAAATTTCCTTGTTCTTGAAAGAAATCAAATGGATCAGAAATACAGCGAAGCAGAGGCATTATTAAACACTAATCTGCCACCTCCAGACAAGCCTAGAGACTTGCTGTTCTCACGGAAATCTTGTAGTGGTGCCACCACTGCAAGGGATTTTGTGTGGGTATGTTGAAATTAGGTTAACAATGATCACCTTTTAGGATATATATCCACTTGATACACAGAATCCTTGGAGCAAATGTCCGCTGTACTAGACAGAATTTATACAGAGCTCGGGAGAGAGGTACAAAAGCAGATCACCACTCATGGACCACTCTGGTCCTAAATGGGACTCATCTTACTTAAGGCTTAGAGCAATATGTGAAGCACACACAGCGTAAGTTGTGGTGGGGTTATTTAAAATGAAGAGGGTAGCAGAGGCATTATTAAACACTGCTGCCAGCATTTGCTATCATGGGACATTGCACCTACAAAAACTAGTTAGGAATCTAAAGTCTCTTGCAAAGTATACAGACAGCAAAGTGTCTGCCACAGAAAAGGAAAACAGAACAGATTTTGTGCTGGGGTATTTTCCCAACGTAGCTGACTGGGATAACCCAGCGACTAACAGGCAATTCTACAATCTTCAAGTAGCCACATATTATTTTACTAACCTTAGGTATAAATTCATAGGAAAAACAGTGTTTAATTAAATAATAAGAGAAAATATCTGGGGACTGGGGATTACAATTGGTGTTGACACTTTAACATCAGTAGCTGATAAAATTATGCATGCTACTTTTTAACCATGAGTATCCATCCAGCTGCCACACACTAAAGGAATGGAATTGCTGCAGAAGGTGGGAGGTGGGAACTTGCATTTTTCCCAGTTTGTGTGATGACTGATTCAGAGATTATTTTGACTGCTATTTTTTTTCCTTATATGTATTATTGTAAACAGTGATATGTTGGATCTTGGATGACACCATGTAACGCTGAACAAAAAGGGATCGACAGAAAGTGGACTATTGCAGTCCCCTGCTGCCACACTGGGGGGACAGATCACGCTGCTCAATGGGCCGGTTACAGAGGAGATCTCTGATGTCCTCAACTGGCTGATATACACTATGGAGGCTGTGTCTGCATAACCTGCATTAGAAGGCTCTGTGTGCCTTTAAGACACAGAGGGCAGGGAAATTACATCATATCCGGGCGCTTTGTGCCCTTGATGTCCTGATGTTGATGTCCTCAACCGGCTGATATACACTATGGAGGCTGTCTCTGCATAACCTGCATTAGAAGGCTCTGTGTGCCTTTAAGACACAGAGCGCAGGGAAATAACATCATATCCAGGCGCTTTGTGCACTTTTTAAGTTAAATGCATAGCTGAATATATGTACCAACCTTCTTTGAGATCCCAATCCCTCAGTCCCTCTTTCCTACCATAATGTGAATATGTTCTCTTTGCTTTTTGTAGGTATGGGGGTATCACTGTGTACTACAGAACTAAAAGTCACAATAATCCTTCAAAATGCCATACTCAATTTCATAAAGAGCAAACACTATATCATCACAGCATGGATATTTCCATATTGGGCAAAAAACAATGAATCAAATAGGTTTTATGATGTCCTTTATTGCACTGATGTTTACAGATTAAGTTGTAGAGTCACCTGAATTTAACCAGGTCTATTATCTCTCCATAAACTTTATGATGACAAGGGGTAGAGACCGCTGATAACAAATGTTTTCAGAGAGATACCTACTTGCAATTACCTTTTGAAAGGTCTCAGTGACCCAGAGACATGGACTTCTGGTCAGGTCACCAAGACATTTAAATTGGACAGGAGTAAAGTGAGCAGGATATACTTATATACTAGGTATACTTATCAGGTGGGTTTTTAATGTCTGTAAATCACCTCTTTGATTTTTTTAGATATTTTTTTTTTATTTTGCTTTTGTAGGGCACATAGCAAGGTAAAAAAAATGCTTTGAAAATCTGAGAATACAATGAAGCCCAAGTTCTGATCTTTCAGCATGTCTTGTGTATCCATCTCTTCTCAATACTAACCTACTTTACCAAAAAGTAAGAAGCAGCAAAATATAAACAACTAAACCGAAAAAATTAAAAACATGAGATGTTAAATTAACATTTACTGAAGAGAAACTATAATGTGCTGTCTGCTCTTTCATCTACCAGAACAAAGAATGAAAGAAAATAAAATCATCTGACATTATTAAGATAGCTGTGAAGAATCTTGGGAGACATATTGAAGGCCAGCAGGGATTTTATAGAAATGTTGAAATCAGTGATATTAAAAAAGAAATTGAATTTTTAGTGTATTTTTTATTTTTGACTTAGGGTGGCAGCTCCATGAGAATGGCAGTCCCTCTGCTACGTATCAGGTCCCAGGCGCACCACTAGTCCATGGCCCGGTTGGGAAGGTCTGCCTTGTAACTGGCCCAAATACTCTAAGGACTACTGTGCCTTGCCATTGCATGCAATGTGCCAGAATAGGACATCATATCCTAGTGCTCAGTGTAAGAGACAACAGGTCGTGGAAGTATTGTGGGGGGCAATGTACTAGAGAAAATATCTCTTACTGGCTTACTTACTAACAAGTCTTAAAATAAAGAGCAAAGGGAGCACTGTGATGAAGAGAAATGGAAGAGATAATGAGAAAAGGGAGGATCAAGAAGAGACCTGAGACTCTGAGAGCAGACCACTGTGGGTGCAATCTGGGTGTAGGGTAAGTCCTTATGTACGTAGACTTGGCTGCATATTTCAACTAGGTTGCTGGAAATAAAGAAATCCAAATCTTGTTAATTTATAAATGTTTTGCCAAAATTGTTAAGTGGGTGTGTGCAGCGACCACTCCCAAAGCAGACTCCACTACCATGTTCTTATGCAAAGAAGTACTGAGCCATTTTTGCAAATAAGGAGATATTTCTAGTTTTATACTAGACAACATCAGGAAAAGAGTACCTCACATAATATAACCACGCTCATTGTGATTTAACAGTTTATTGCTACTACAGATTACTCACTCAGCATACAGGAGGAAAATACATTTTCAGATGAAGCCATAAAGTAGGTTAAAAGTTGAAAAACAATATCCAAGACTTCAATAATATTTAGCAAATATGACATCAAACCTGTGAAATAATAAAATATGTACTAGGTGTTGACAGAAGGTGGCAGTGCAACACACATAACATACAATGCAACTGAGCATAAATATATATAACATATTACAAAAACATACATATTTAGCTTAAACATAACACATGGTGTACAATCTTGTCATATGAGGTTTATCCATTGATGTATGTATGGGAGTTACAAGAAAAGCTCAGCTTCTACTAGAGGAGGCATAGTTCAATCATTGAGGTTTCTCACCAATTTAAGTATGGATTATGCAGTGCCAGATCAACCCTTCCTGAAGAAGAACTCTCATAAAGCATAGTGAGGTTAGCGAGTTGGAATGGCATCTCTCCTGGAAACCTGTGCTTTAGTGAATAAATGCAAAAGTACATTTTACTGGCTTAGATATTTTTTTTTGTATTTAACCACATGTTAATTTTATCAGAGCATTGCCAAGAAATTGCGGATAATTGGTTATTTCATAATTATTATTATTATGAGTAGGCAAAACATAGGTATTATAAAACAACCAGTTTCCCAGTGGTGAAGTAACATCACATTTTTATACAGACAGCTTTTATGGTACAAAAGGAGGCAACAACCAACATGAAATAAAACTGAACAGTTTCATTCTCTGAAGATTTTTCTAGTTTCCCACGAAAAAGTTCATGTGAACTTTCTTTATAAGTAAAGAAAAGGAGGACTCTTTACTATAAGAGAATACAATGGACGTTCACTTCATTATGCAACTCGACCATGTGAAATACATGCTACTAATATATTTTGCTGGCAGAAGCGAGTATAAAGAGTAATGAGTTTGACCATGCTAACTGTATTTCTTTTTTTTACTGAGGTGGAAAATGGTGAAGTCTCAATTCAAGACACAGCGGCCTAGTTTAGATTTGTACAATTTGATGACAATTCTGTCGTCATAATCCATAGCCTGTTTCTTTTATTAATAAAATCTCTAATATAGTTCAAGTAACTATATAATGGAAGCATAGATTATGAAATTACTATGGAGCTAAAGATGAACTTGTTACATTCTCTAGAGTATAATCAAAACTGATCTTAAACTACTTCAAATGGCACAGGACCTTGAATCTTCCCCTTCATTTCGAATTACTGGACTACTTGCCTGTATCTAATTTACTACTTCAACCGTGCTCAATTTCTCTGAACGGGTAACCTCTGCACAATCAACATTTGGAAAGCAGACAACTGAGGGTCCCCTAAGCTAAGGAGTTGATGGTTCTACCTAGGTAGAAGGAGGATGATGTTTAGGGCCTGGGTGTCTACAGCCTAGCTGTACCTTGATTATAACCATTTCCAACGTTATGGAAAGGAGTGTTGGAGCCACAGAGTGGTTGGGTTATAAAGAGCAGACTTCCAACGTGTGACACCCCACATCACATACAGGTAAGGAACAGTGCCTGGGGCCACACGGACAGCTACCACCCTCTTTCAAGAGAGGTGAGCTGTTTCAGAATCCATCCTGGGCTTCTGACGGTGCCCAGTTTTTCATGCATTTAATCGTGCTATTTTATATTTAGGACCTCAAGAAATTTTGACTTGTCATATAAGTATTAGGAAATCTGCATGCGCTGTAAATGAAATATAATGTGATGTTTCTGCGACACTTCTTTTAAGCATGCTTCATATTTTCAGTCAATACCTGATTTTTTTGGATCTTCCAGAAGCATTTTCTTTAGTATCACTAGATGCTTTTTATTTAGGTTGACAGAGATTCAATTAAAAGCACAACCCAGGTGTTGTTGGAGCACAACTTCAAACTTAATGAATAAACCACACAGACTTGACATTCCTGATTTTTATGTACTCGAAATGCCCCTTGGACAATGTCCTACTGCTGTTAGTATCATTAGGACCTTTCCTCCAGAAAAATTGTTGGGTTGCCACATGTTCTAATTTAGACCATCACTCACCAGATCGTCTTAGGTTATTTGTGGTATTCATGGCCTTAGATGTTAGGGTTGATTTGAAAACGTAAACATGCTCCAAGGACCTCTTGAAACTGCTCCAGGGAATATTCACATGAAGGTACTACATAAAGTGCTGTGAAAATGTGGATTCACTAAATGTCATGCTGGTATGAGAATGTATAATTAAGAAAGTCAACGAAAAAGATGTATTACTTCTATTAGATCAGACTCTTTCCACACTATGTATATCTTATATCTTAATTTAATTTGTTTTGAAAACCAAGATGGCTACCTCCAAAGGTATTTTTGTTTTGTTTTTTTTGGTATTGGGCTACAAAACATATGGGGCTAGATAAATTCGATATTTGAAAGGAAAAAGAATAGACTAAAACACCACAAAAACTAAATAGCATGTAGCAGAATTTAAGGAGCCATGGCAATCTGGTTCCTGTGATTTGTACAAGGCCTGGTTCTCCAAAAGGTAGTTTAGAATGCTATTTTTTAAGTGACATATTAGCATACCTGGGATCTTCTCGGCTCCGGATACCCGGAGCCTTCCCTTGCGGGACGCGGCCAGGACTGCCCACTGATGTCAGCGGTGGGCGGTCCCGCTGACGTTGGTGGGCGGTTCTGCTGACGTCGGGGGAGTTCCCGCTAAAACACCCCCATGTAAAGGAAACAAATGGGCAGGGAGTGTGGCATGTCAAGACCCTGCTCCCGCGACCCAGAGGATTCGGGTCTTGAGCAGGAGAACTGGAGGAGCAGCGCTCCCCCGGCAATCTCCGGGTCAAACCCGGAGAGTTCCCAGGTATGCATACTAAAAGCTTTTAAGCTTATAAGAAATATTTGCTACCCTTGTGTCGAAGAGTTCTCCAATCCTTGTTTTAAGCACATGGGATATAAAACATTTTCAAGCTTTTTGTGCTGCTATGGCAACAAAGTGTTCCACCTTATTAGTGCTTTCACAATGTGCCATAAGATGCAATAATTTAGTTGAAGGACATATGAATGGGATTCAGACATGTATTTCTGTACATGCCTTAAATACAAATGCATAATGTTTCAGTTGCGAATAGTCGGGTAACACATAATGAACCTAAAATTTGCTTTAAGTCACATCTACTAGCAAATACTAAATACTAGTATCGTTAACATTTTTCGTTAACGTAGTAGTATGTCAATTGACTGATCATCCTTCTGTACATGTACTGTGCGTATGTAGCCAAAGTTACTGTGTACTTTGGCTTGGCAAGGAAAGCCCATTTGGCATTCTTAGATTTGAAATAACATTTAAAATGGATTGGCATCAGTGTATAATTTCATGCAAGGCTAGTATTTATTCGGTGCTAAAACTTATAATCAATAATTGATGGAGTTATAAAAATATATAAACAAATCGTGGGTTAGGGTTATACAAGGTAGAGGAATGTTAGCTGTAATGAGGCTTGTGTGTTTTTTGTGTTGAAAGGAGTAAGTTAACATGCCAACAAATTGACATAATTAACTGCAGCTGTACCAAGAAAGGTTTACGGAAGCTGACTAGAAAGGTAGGGAAGGGTGGCAGCCAATCTTAACCATTTAAATGTCAGACGATAGCAGACTAAAGCGTCTGGATCAAGCTGCACAGAATAAAGTATATCTATAGTCATGTATTAATTACCGTATTGGCCCGAATATAGGCCGCACTTTTTTCCCCCACTTTAAGTCTTTAAAGTGGGGGTGCGGCCTATATTTGGGGTCTAGCGCCCGACGCCCGGGACATGCAGTCCCGGGCGCCGGGCAGGCAGCGGGGTTAGGATACAGATCCCCCGCAGCGGTGCAGGGGACCTGTATCCTACTGTCTGATACGCTCAGACAGCCTCCCGTGCCAGCACTTCCCACGGGGGGGAGTACCAGCACGGGAGGTTGTCTAAGCGCATCGCACGGACGTTCACCGGCAACGGCGCATCGGCACGTGCGCACGATGCATTCTAACCCCCCCGACTTACCAGGACAGACTCCCGGGTGTCTTGCAGGGCCGGCGGAAGACATCTACGCAATACGCGTATACAACTTCCGGTGCCGGCACTTCCGCTGAGTGCCGGTACCGGGAGTTGTATACACGATGTGCATAGATGTCCCCCTCCGGCCCCGTAAGACACCCGGGAGTCTGCTCTGGTAAGTCGGGGGGGGGGGCAGAGTGGCAGCGTATCTCGAGGGGGGGGACAGAGTGGCAGCGTATCTCGAGGGGGGGGAGGACAGAGTGGCAGCGTATCTCGAGGGGGGGGAGGACAGAGTGGCAGCATATCTCGAGGGGGGGGGAGGACAGAGTGGCAGCATATCTCGGGGAGGGGGGGAGGACAGAGTGGCAGCGTATCTCGGGGGGGAGAGGACAGAGTGGCAGCGTATCTCAGGGGGGAGAGGACAGAGTGGCAGCATGGTTTTTGGTGCTTTTTTTAAAGAAAAAAACTTTTTCTTTAAAAAAGCACCAAACTTTTAGGGTGCGGCCTATATACGGGGACGGCCTATATCCGAGCCAATACGGTATATGTGCGAGCGTCAAATAGCTGGAGACTCTCAGGACTTGACCTATAGGTTTTGTTTTGTTTATATGTACTAAGGCCACATATGGAGTCAGCCTTTGGTAAATGTGATCTAGGTGAGGGCATAAGGACTTCTTGAAGGGGGGGGTGCGGAATAATTAATTGTCTTTGTGGTACCACCTTAGATCAATGCAGAGGGACCTAGAGATCTGTGCTGGTGATCAGGAGTAAGTCTAGGGATACTTTCGCCTGGGTGAAATATTTTATCGGTGCATTCCCCATAACTATACACACACAATGTGCTGTAACACCCATTTACTCTAACACCAAACACATACGTACACCCACACCCTTACACTGCTAACCCTAGTCTCGTGTCCAGTCAGTATAAAGGAAAATATTGGTATGAAATCCAATAAATTATACAGCAATCAAATGAACTGTTGTACTGGAGAACCTACAAAGGTAGTTCAAGTTCAACATATGTATGTGCTTTACTTAGTCCATTATGTTTTCTGGGAGGGCCACATGTCTTGTCAGATGTGTGGGTAGCAGATGCAATTTATTTAATTATGAAATATGATAGGGAAGAAAGTTTAGGCAAAATTGAGGATGCAGAACACATTTTAGGTCACATGCAATACATGATCAAACAAGGTTGTGCCTTCTTACAGCAGAATCTCACTAGAGTTTTCTCATTATAATGCAAAGCGATATCAGCGACTTGAATTGTCCTGCAAACGCCTTCTTTAGTGAATCAATCCAAAAGTCCTGCTATATGGTCACATCTGGAATCTTTTCAGCATACGCTAACCCAGATATCCCTCTGCACAAGGTTCTCTGTCTCATGCTTCCATAGTCACTATATGTTTGCAAATACAGAGCAAATCCCAGTCTACAATGTTGTACGTAGATCTAAGCTGACTGGAGCCAGATGAGGCAACAAGTCATATAAATCTGTGACAGGAGTGCAGATCTCCTCTTAGTATATATTAGACCACCAAAAAGGACCATCATCAAGCAAACTTGCCTTTTTGTTGAACCCTCCCAATCACCAGTCATTACGTTTTGCTGGTTTTGAATGGTTTACCTAGCACAAAAAAATAGATTGAGGTGTGAAAACTGAACCCCCACATGAAGGTTCTCAAAAGGATCTTGTTGGGCTCAAAATGGAAACAGGAAGCACAACATGGTTGTCCATGCCACACTCTTCCCTTTCTCTGTAACATGTTACTTGCATTTATTCTGGATGGATGGAAGGATGGATGGTACAGGCTGTTTCTTTTTATTCAAAACAACATAAAAATGCTTGAGGCCAACATTGGTCCCATCATTTTAACTGGACAAAGAGGGGCACCTGGTTTTGGCATGTGGCCTGTGGTGCAGCTAGGGGGCAGGCTTTTAATGAGACTTTTAGGAGACTTCAAGGTGTAGTGATAGCTGTATTAAGTAAGGGATTTAGTGAAAGAAGAATATATATTTTTCACATAATGTAATGAAAACTTTTTTCTACTATTCACATGCCCGTTGTTTATGACTATTGGGGCTGTACAAGTTAATACCTTCATCCTCATACGGGGAGAAAAAGGGGGAAGATGGTTTTGGATCCTAAAATGGTGTACTTGAGAGGCATGTATTGTAATACATTATATGACCAGAGAATATGGAATTCAGTTTATTCTGAATAATATTTTTTCTTCTTGGATTACGGTAAAATGGAATACAAAGCTGTATAAATATGAAAACCCTGTCCAGGAAAATATAATCTAAATCATATTAATAACAGAATGTATCAAGCTACAGTTGTCTGACCACGTAAAGTCAGCTATGTTATCAGAGTCTGAGCATTCTCCCATAATGACTAACCATTGTTTTCTAAATGCCTCAGAGGCTGTGGTGAGGAATGCCTGACACAGGAATCAGACTGGAAAAAAGATTCGTGGATGATATGTTGAAAGCTTAAATATTTGTTGTTTCCATGGAAAATATTGCTTTTCTGACACGTAAAAAAAAAAGAAAAAACAGATGGAGGTTAAGTAAAATATAGAAGGTGACAGAAATAAAAAATCCAAAAGGTATAGTGCCTTGTACAACAGAATCTCTAAGAGGCATTTATATAAATCTATTATATTATTTTAGTTTTTTCAATAAATTATACAGTTATCTGCCTTTAGTACTACAAATAATAGATACAAGTCTATAGTTGTCTAAAATGACATACAGTAGAAATATCAAAGTACATCACAATGCAGGACTAAAGTGTTTGGATTGAGCTCTCTAAACTGTCTGTAAGATCAAATGTTTACTTTCACTGTATAAGCTATATGGTGTGAACAACCAGCTCTCTACTTTTTAAAGGACAAACATGATTGCTTCTTTGCACACTCCAGCCTCTGTGAACCTTACTTAAGCTTATTGACCGGTTTTGCAATTTTTTGGAATTGGGGGTCTCTGGCATCACAACCTCTCACCACTGTGATTGTATGCCCTGTAAACACCACCAGTGATTTTTACTATGGGCTAAAGATTGTGGCTTTGTGCTACAACAGAGGGGGCTCGCGAGAGTCTCGAGACCCAATGCCTGACTTAACCTGACAAGACCAGTCTAAGTACAAGGCTTCCCAGGCAGCTGTCTTAGGTGCCTGAATTAGAGGGGGTCTCAATCCTATGGACGATATTGGTCATGGATTCACCAGGACAGCCCTGGAATAAAGAGTCAAGTTCTGAGTGAAGGACTTAATTATCTATTTTGCATGAAATGAGGAGTTGGTAGGCAGGATCTTAACATCGTCATGTTACACTGGAACTTCGACTCATTTGTGGCTTATTAGAACTCCCTGTTATACTCCCAAACTGTGTGGATTAAAGAGGATATTCCTACCTAATGTGCCATTTGTTTTAGGACCAGCCCTGTAGTCTGGCCCATCAGTAAGGGTGCTATAGCCAAGCTGCTTCTTAGGACCCATATATAAGTTCCTTCTGCATAATATCTTATATAACACAAGTATCTTACCCTTTGCACTTTGTTATCTTATTTTTCAGTATCAGACATGTAAATTGTACTCATAGCCTAAAGTGCGCATAAATGTACTCAAAATGTAGAGGTGAGCGAGCCAGCCATTCCATGCAAAACCAAGAAAGAATCAAGCTCAAAGAACCCATGAGAAGCCAAGATGGACTCACCTTCCAGATGCATAGGATTTATACAAGCATCAATATATGATGCAATCCCCCTTACAATTAAATTAAATGTTATTTTGTTATAGGCAGTAAATTGTGTTTTTTGTTTTTTTGTTTTTTTTTAAGATTTGACTCTGAAGAAGAAACAATGAAAATAAATCCCTGCAGGTATGAATTGCAGACCAAGAAAAAAAAAACATAAACTTGGCACTTTTATGAGCTATATATATGTGGCATTACTATACTTTTATTGCCAAGGGGTTCTGTAGCAAAACAAATTCTGTAGATCAAACAGCATGTAAAGTATAAGTTATTTCATTGTGTAGATTTGATTTGTCTTCTTTGTCTCTGGTTGCTTGCTCTGTTAGTTGTTTACCTAACACAGATGTTCATTGCAGTGCAATTGTGCACCTGGAAAACAGATTTCAACGTATTTGGTGTCCTAAATAAATGTCTGTCCTATCTAACATTAAAACAGAAGCTCTAAGTAAGATTTGCTTAAAGTTATATAATTTTATTTATGACTCCTTGTCCTCAAGTTTCACACATTTTGTCTTTCTACAAAGAAAATCTATGCGCTATTATTCCAAAAAAGAGCACTTTACTCTACTGTACCCCGAATCCAACCATTTAATGCTCGGCATCTCATAATGTAACCTAAGCTGGCAGAAAGATGATTGTGGGGAAATAAAATTGTTTCCCTGGGTATCTCCTGAGAGGAAACCAGAAAATATAATAGTTACAATAAACATACCAGGGACACAAAACCCATAAGCCCAACAAAAGTCTTTTTGTTTCCCATAGCACATTTTGTAAAGGTGCCACCGAGGCAGTGCTGTATTTATCTGGGTAAGGCCAAGATATAACATTATATCCCAATGCTCCTCCTTTTAAAGATGTAAGCTATGGAAGCTGTGCCACTTTTAAACAGTCCTCCAGTCCTCCATGTTAATGGACCAGTTGGGGAGATAAAATAAGACTTGAGTTATCATTTAATCAAAGATTGGATCATTTATCTGCTCTGTTTATGAGTATATCATTTTATTAATATGCATTTGGCAGGACTGGACAGCACTCCTCGAGCATATTCCCAAAATGCTTTATTACTGGGCCACTTGGTTGGAATTGCTTCTTGCTTTGATTGTTTTATAGTAAGTTATCTAATCAATCTCTGGCACTAGGTAAATGTAGCTAAATAGCTGTATTTGTCAAAGTAAAATAAGCAATTTTTTGGCTAAAAGTATTATTTAAAAAATTCAAAGAAAATGCTTGATATGGCTGATTATAAAGCAGATGCATTGTGGGTCAAATCTCACACCGTACAGTATTTGTCAATGTGTGATTAACAATGTTTTAAAAAATAAAAAATGGCAAGAGTGCTGTAATGCAGGTGATAAAAACAGATTTGGCATTTTTTGTTGTTGTTAAATAGCAATATTAATGTTGTGTGTGTTGTACATTTCATTTTAATTAAAAAAAAACATTACTTAAAAAACAAACAAAAAAAATAAAAATTTTTGCTTTTTCTGTTACTTTTTTTTCTTTCTGATGATGTTTTTATGTCTCAGCCCCTAATAGGACTCAGTCCTTAGCCCTCCCTCAGTTCCTCAGTTGGACAGGAGGCGGTGTCCTGCTTCTGATCGGTTAAATTCTTCCTAAAGTTTCCCTGTAACTTGCAGTGGCTACTGCTGTTCTGAGAATCTTTTCCTTCAGAAAAAAGCAGACGACCTTAAACTTTTCCCCACTGCGCATAACTATTAAAAAAAGGAAATAATAGTAAAAAAACAAACAATTGTTTCCGTTTGAAAGCATTTAATATTTATTAGGGTAGAGCTACGGTTTATTAATCATCATCTTTCCAAACAAAGGACCAAGGAAAAAATTATAACACTATGGACGTCTGAAACCAGATGCTTTGAAAGGACAGTTGACTTTTGTGGAGGACAAAATGACGGTATAACTGGCAAAAAAAAAGAGAAGGTAATTTTTTTTGTGTAACTTTTGTGATAAACATACATTTTGCCTTTAGATTTTGTTTTCAGAATGACTACTAATGTTTTTTTCAGGAATAGTAGTAAAACATTCTGTTAAAATGGAAATTTAACTAATAAATATAGCAAAATACATTTTTAAGTAACTTGTATCCATCATGTTGGTCTAATATCAATTTTCTATAACTTCTTGAAACTGATGCTTCAATTTGACAATCCTTAAGGAAGCATTTGAAAAGTTACATTTGTATTTAACATGGGTGCGTGGTGGAGAGACGGTATGTGCGCGTGTGTATGTTTGAGTGTGAGAGGGGTGGTGGCACGTTACAAAGTAAAACACTTTGCTGCTAACATTTCGAATGAATGCATTCTTTTAGAGTTCAAGAAAATTATTTATTTTTTCTAACCTACTTGCGTTGTTCTGGTGGTGTCTTACTTTCGATGTTGAAATTTTTTCCTTTTCCTGCACATGTGTTTGTCTGGAAAAAATTAGTTTAACCCTTTCTGTGTTTATGTCCCATATATGTCCTCTCCAAATTGCCGATGCCCGCACAATAGGTAGCAGAAGTATTCCAAATTTATTGATACAGCTGACACTAAAACTTCAGACTAACATTGCTGCGTTTGTTCCCGGAGCCACAACACAGAGACGACCAGAAAAGATTACAGGAAACCAAACATACAGCTGTAGCGAGGAAAAGGAGAAAAATGTTGGGGGAGGGTTGGGACTTAGATGAGTCAGAGAAATGTTTTATCCAGGTTGGAAAGCTGTAAGGGGTTAAGGGTCACCATACAAACAAAAATAATTAATTTATTATAAAGCCAACATCTTCAAATCTGGTTAGAATCATTTTTATTGTTAGATTTTCTTTAAATAGTTGTACTTTTAAGTAGTCGATGCTTTACTTTAAACATTATGTTTCATTGTATATTCTTTGTAATCTGAGTTTATTGGATGCTTCGGTATTTATACAGTAAATTCTACATATTTAAACTAAAAGTTTAACTACATGTTCAAGAAACAAAGCAATATTAGGTGAAGGACTATACTATAATCACAATGATGTTGGCACCAGTACATCATTATACCTTTCTATATGAAATTCATATTTACTTCTTAGGTTTTGACTCCAGTTTCACGCCTAGCTCGTATTATGACAAGTTTCTTCCCATCAAAAATAAGTTAACCGAATTTCCCTCATTACAAAAAATAATTTTTTGTAATGAGGCAATGGTTTCCAATCTCGCCATTTATCCAATTTACCCAATAATTCAAAGCAATAGGTATTATCAGATGGTGTTAAAACTAATACAAACTTAACATAATATAAAACATTAATACTAATATAAAACATTAATACTAAACCATTAACATTATGCATCTTCATTTGTTAATGCAAGTTGCCTAAATTGACACAATTTACAGTATATATTGTCACTCCTTAGCTGCACGACTGGAAAGGTTATGTAAGTATTGGAATGCAGTGCACAACCAATTGCTGCGTATAAGACAGGTTTGGGCTACATTTATTTAACCCCGTAACCCCCTGTAGACTTACATATGAGTCCTCAAAAACCGTGTCAAGATAACCATTAGGACATATATGTCTGTTTAGCCTGTCTAATGATAGCCTGGACTCTCCCCTCTCAGCAGCAGCCAACATTACTGGCTTCCCACTGACAGATCGTGCATTCCCTTACTGCAGATGTCAAAGCTGACACCTGCCAGAATGTCTCAAGAGTAGAGACCAGGAGCGTCTTTCCAGACCCTGTCGGAATCCCAGATTGTTCCACTGCAGACTGATCACACACATTGCAATTAGCAATGCGATGGGATCAGTATAAGGGAGACCAGAGGGACAAGAAGGAGAAACAAGAAAAGAAAAACATATATATTTAAAAAATGTAATTTATATGAAAATAGGACAATAAAATAAATAACATTAATTTATAAGGAGTCCAGTAATGCCATTATGACATCACTAGCATTCATAAGATATAAGAGAGATTGATTATATTATATATATTGAATAGCTAATACTAACAACCTAATTGTTCTAATCTTGTTTTATAGGAGCAGATTTAAAAACAGATTTTTATTATATAGAATAGGTTTAAGTAACATTTTTCTGCGCTAACAAATTTTTTTTAAAAAAAATACTATTTCTTAAATATCCAATGAACTAGCTACCAAAAAGAAAAAAAATCATAAAAAATAATACCCAATCCATCTTAATAACAAGTATTCTATTGACTGTGCGTTTTACTATAATTTCAATAATTTTCACACACACAGATATATATCTGTGTGTGTGAATACATTTACATAAAACAAAAGAAAATTTTATTTTTAGATTATTGACATAGTTCATGAATAACAAGCACACAAAGTGTAATCTGGAAGTCATTGCACAATAAAGCATAATATACAAGACAAAAACAACAGAAGTAATCAACTATTTGGACAGAAAATAGATTAATGTTGTAAAGGGAAATGCCAGAACATTGACACTTCAGTACATAAAAGCTACAATGCTCATATGAATATTACAGGCTGCCGGATATGTCTTTTTTTGAAGCTGAACATTTTTTTTCATTAATTTATTTTTGGCTAATCTCATCCTTATTTTTTTTTTATCCAGCCAACGGCACAATGAATTGGATATTCATGTTACATCTAACAATTCTGTTAGTGGTATGGTTAGTATGTGCTTCTGATACATCTCCGGGAACATCCTTAAAAAATGGAGAAACAAGAAAAACTCAACATCTGCAAAATCCAGTGCGACCAGTACGTTCACACAGACGATCCCTTCATTCGATTAGAAATCAAACTTATTCCAGTTTGGGAGCAAATAAGGACCTAAATAAAAAGAACTTGCCTCAAAGAGATGAAAGCCACATTCGTCGGTTGACCCAAGGACAGAGACCACTTGCTAAAAAAGGCCCGGTTACAATGTTGAAGGATGACAGTGGCACAGCTGCACGATCAAGGATGGCACGTTTCCCTTCTAGTTCAAGCTCTCCAAATATCCTGGCTAGTTTTGCTGGAAAAAATAGGGTTTGGATCATATCAGCACCACATGCTTCTGATGGTTATTACCGCCTTATGATGAGCCTCCTTAAAAATGACGTATACTGTGAACTTGCTGAAAGACATATTCAACAGATTATCTTATTCCATGAAGAAGGAGAGGAAGGGGGTAAAATTAGAAGGATAACAAATGAAGGAAAGATTGTGGAACAGCCACTTGATCCAGCAGTTATTCCAAAAATGATGGCTTCATTAAAGCTTGAGAAAGGAAAGTTTGGTATGGTTTTGCTAAAAAAGACCTTGCAAGTAGAGGAAAGATACCCTTATCCTGTACGTCTAGAAGCAATGTATGAGGTTGTTGACCAAAGTCCAATAAGGCGCATAGAGAAACTCAGGCAGAAAGGATTTGTACAAAAATGCAAAGCAGCTGGAGTTGAGGGACAGGTAACTGAAGATGGTGACAGCAGTAGCAGTAGTACTAGGAGCGCTAAACCTACTCCAGGAAGTAACACTATCCAAGTATCACCTAGGAGAGAGGAGACAAAGAAACCTGTTGTAATTCCCACCAGATTTCCTCGGGTAAAAACCACAAGAAAATCTATTACAGTGCCACCAACACCATCACCAACACCTAGAGCAACAACAGTTTTTCCTTCAACCAAGGCGACTACTCGAATATTAACAACAACAAGGCCACCTACTACAGTTCCTACAACAGTACTAGCCACAACCCAAAAACCATGGACAACCAAACCCTATACTACTCCAGAGTCTCACAGATTGTATGGGCAAGTTGATGTAACAACCAGGGAGTCAGAGCCAGAACATCGCTACTATCCTGTTAGAACAGAGAAAAATAAAGACAGACAACATGTGCAAACTGGAAAGCATGTTGCTTCTAAAAGCAGACCAAGCAAAGCCCCAGTCTATCAACCCCATACTGAACCTCCTATTATTACAACTACTACTACAGAGTCGTTTAGAAGAGAAAATACAGAACAATATGGAGATAACCGCACAGATAGAAAATCTCAAAGTTCTCATGCTGTCACACCAAACCAAAAGAAGACAACGAAAACTAAGCCATCAAAAAAGAAAGGAGTGGAAAAAATATTGAACAATGAATATGAGGACAAATATGATGCTGGAAGACCTACAATTACACAGATAGAAGAGGCGACTGAGGAAATAATTCCACCTAAAAAGGGAACTGACCAAAGAAATGAGGAGAAACCAGACAAAATTGAAAAGAAAAAAAAGAAAAATGAAAAGGAGAAACCTCCAAAAAAAGAAAAACAGGCTAAAAAAGAGAAGGTAGATAAAAAGGTTAAACAAGAAAAAGATCGAAGCAAAAAGAACAAGAAGAATAGCAAACATGATAATGAGGAATTTATTAAGCCTGCAAAGAAAACATTAGAAATCCCAAAACGATCACTGTCGACATTCCTGGACAATTTTGAAGGCAAACGACGGTTATTGGTAAGTTAGAAAACGTATTTATCCATATATTATTATTATGTATTAACATTATAGAACTATTCAGCTACTTTCTTAATTGTAAAGGTAACACCTTTATATGGTAAATGAACAAATGAACAGGAACTGTTACCTAACAGTTCCTACCTAGTTTCTTTCATTTTCTCTATTATTTTCAATAGCTTAACACAAATAAATAAACTAAATTGATGTGTAGCAATCATAAAGAAATGACAGTCAACAGAGAATATATTAAATAAGGCTTGGTATTCTACTCCTCTTGTTTTTTAAAATATGCCATTCAATCACACCCACCAATGTCACTGTTGAACCACTGAAGGAGCCACAATTCTTTGCTGTAAGCTACTTGGATATGTTTTATGGTTATAAGGTTGGTATAGAGAGAACAGGGATGAACTCAAACCATAAATCAGCTTTGTTTAAGCTTGCAATGTATGAAATGATGAGCTTGGTGAACAGGAAAAGTAACAGGACGTATAGATTAGAGGTATGTTGCCAAATGGGTTGATGTTTTTTGTGGACCATACAAGGTATATTTAAGGGTGTTATGTGGTGGTCTTTTCTAAAGATTTGGCTGCAGAATGGCTGGAAATCCCATTTGCCCCCACTGCAGATCTGTGCAAAGTCTTCTTTGTGTGAGGCTTATCATACAGGCCTTATCTCTTACATGGAATGAAACAAATGTTCTGATTAATTAAAATGTTGTTTGCCAGCTCATTCAATTTCTACACACTAGCATCCAACTTTCAGCTACGGTTATGGTTGCCTGTAAGAAAGACATTAAAACGCCAATCTATAACAACTGCTAGAAAGGAACATGCCACATTCATGTCCCGAACAGTATATTCCAATTTATTGAAATCTGTAGAAATAAATGTAAGCACAAGTCCAAATACAGGGAATAAATGCAACATGCAACACAGCCAAACATGCTGGGGATCAATCATTTGTAGGTGATACGTTTTATTGCTAGTATTGACTAGGGTGAGAGATACTGTAGATTCTTCCTGTTAAACATGACCCATACTCCACAAATTCCAGAAAGTTTGGAAATGTGCACAGTGCTGGCAAGAGTTATTGACAGTGGAGTAGTACATCTTCAAGTTAATTTGATGTAGCAAATTGATTTGATGTACATAATATACCTTCAGTCTTAGGAGTATAATATAGCATTATCCAACTGGACATATTCCTGGTGCACTCAGTGTCAGTCTAGATGGACTTGTTTGACCCCTCATCTGCTGTGTGTCTTCTTTGTGTAGAGTCCTGGCATGTGATCATATACTCTAGAACTCTGCCTTGGGCATACCTGGGAACATCAAGCTACCTAGATCCCTCCCATTGCATGAGGGGTTAGCCCCAAATGCAGAAAAATTAGACATGGTAGGAGGGTAAGTGGGTGATTCTCAGAGATTCTCTATGGTGACCCGGAGAACTGGAGTGGCAGGACTTCACCCAGAGTCTTGAGGCGAAACCCAGAGCATCACTAGCTATGGGCTTAGGTTGTGCGACATATGTAAGAGGTACTACAGAGGTCTGCAAAGATCTCATCTCCCCAAGAGTCCCGTTGAGACCTTTAGTAGTTACCCTAATAACAGGATCTGCCCCTTGTAAAGAACACAGGGGCTGCCAGAACTACCATCCTAGGTCTAGTCATTAGTCGACCTAGTACACATTACTTATATACGATCTATGTTTGTGCAACAATGTCCAACACTTCAATTCTTAATCTATCCTTTTACTTTAGTATTCTGATATACTTACGGTGTTAATACAGCAAACATTTACAATTATAGGCATACAGAGCGTGCAGTCATCCCAGGATTCAACAGTGTGTATATGTAGTGGTAGGGGTCAGTTAAGAACCTGGCACAGTCTGCAGTGGGCTGTGGTCTCCTTTGCTTTAAGTCAATAAGACATTTTCCTGAAATTGCCTCCCAGTGTGTGAAAATATTTGCACTGGGGCTCAGTAACATCTTGTTACACATCTATACACCAAGACTCCTTTCAATAACTCTTCCAGTGTCAAATCAAATGGTTAGTCCCATAAAGCTGCCATTTTTCAAGTGCACCTATACTTTCACATAAAACTATTAGTGCCTATAACACTAATATGCCATAACTTGACAGAGCCAAGCCCATATTAAGCAAAAATGTGTATTTGCTCAAAAGATAACAGGAGTAAATATCTGCCAAGTGACCTGGATTTCCAGGGCCAGTTTCTGAGATTCCACTTCCTTTTATCAGTATCCTGCTTTCCTGGCGTAAATCCTGTTTTCAAAAGAAGTTGTTGTCACCTGAGTAGTGTTTAACATGGTTTTGAAATGGGTGTATAAATTGTGGAAGGCTTTTGAATAATCTATGACATGATATGTTTATATGCACATTTTCTAACTTATATTGCAGCAGTTGATTAGCTTGTTGAGTTGCATGATATTTTCTGGCTGCACTTTTTTTGTAATTTTTTATATACTATGATTTTTTTAAAATAATTTTATTAATACAAATATGGTATGGTATGACACAGGCAAAGATTATCGGATTGATGGAGACACTGAAAAAAGCCATGGTGGAGACGGGTCCCCTGAAAAGGTGTTGGCTTTTCTGTTGAGGAGGGAAAATAAGTAGCTCTTTTGAGTGCACCCTCCTCTATTGAAGATTTCAGTGGTCCATACCCTTGCGGGGAAGAAGCAAGATGATCCGGCCCTCTTGCAGGTCTTCTGGCCGGGGAGGGAAGGAATGGGTTGCATATACTTTTTTGTTTTTTTTCACAGAAGACTCACTGAGCTCGGGCCTTTAATAAAAAAAAATAAGAACTAAGCTGGACCCAAACATTAAAGCCTCCCTCCAAAAAGTACTTTTTGTTGACAGTCCAGAGGCGAGTGAGATTGTGAAAGGGGATTATGTTGATGTCCTCTTATTAGTGCAGCCAGATAAAGAGACAGTGGATAGGCCCACGGAAGATTGAGTTCCATGACGGCGATAAGGGTCACCAGTTTCCATGTACATTTGGCAACTGGTTACAGGGTTTTACAACTTTTGTGGGGATAATGTGTGAGAGATTCCCAGAAAAGAGTCAGGGGTTGTTTCCGCATTTGGATTTAATATTGGGAGTGTGTTTATGGCGGGCAGTGCTAATTTCAGTATGACCAGTATCTAGAACCGGCTTTCTGCTGCCTGATCTGATCTAACAGCTTCTGGCATGAAAGCCGGAAAGCTCTTACATTTAAAACTGCCCGCCGATGAGGCACAGATGCTGCGATCTCCTCACAGACCTGCATAGAGATCACAGTGTGATCGGTGCAGGGGGGTCGCGGGGAGGAGAGTGAGAATGAGAGTTATTCATTTAAAATAATAATAATAATAAATCATTAAAATAATAATATAAATAATAATAAAATAAAAAAATAAATAAGTGATGTCATTGTGACATCACTGGCATTAATAAGATGTTCAAGAGGACCTCTAACCATTGTTTAAAAAAAAGAAATATATATATATATAAAAAAAATACAAAATTGATAAACTTGGAGGGGATTTTCCATCACTTTACCTAATTTTATGAGGATTCAGAGGGAAAATTTTAAAGAAATGCTTTTTCAAATTTTTGCTAGTTTTTACTAAAGTTCTCATTCTAAATTTTCAGCTAATCATCCAACTATGGTATCAAAAGAAAGCTCTATCTCTTCTTGAAAAAACAATATATAGTTTACATGGGTACACTATTTGCAGGAAAAGAGAATAATCGCTGAAACGACATAGCTCAAAAATGGCTAAATTGCTCCGGAATTTGGGATTGACGGGGTGAAGGGAATTTTTTTGTAATATTGAATTACAAAATTGAATGTGTTGTTCAATCACATGTTACTATTTGGAGGTTTTTGCTATGTTTCTGGAATGGCTTGTAGTTCAGAAATTGTTTCTCTCTATTCAGTGTTACATTACCAAGATGACTTTCTTTTTGTGGGTATGTGGGGTAGTGATGAGTGTCAGCATTTAATGGGTAATTTAAGGGCGGTAACTCAGGAGTTCGGGGTCCCTTTATCACAGGACAAAATGGAAGGCCCTCAAATGGTGATTCAGTGCTTGCATTTGTGGAGATTGATACTGTCACCATGGTCTTTCATCTTCCTGTCAAGAAAATAGATAGCCTGAGGTGTTTTCTGAAGTGAGTATGTGGATCTCGTAAGGTTCAATTTAAGCAGGCGCAGGGATTGTTGGGTCACCTAATGATTAAATGCATTTTGTGGGAGTCTTTCTCTTGCTATAGTCTGTGACGCCACCTGATCACCCATTAGTAATTGTGATTGTTAAGGATGGCTGTTGCTGCTCTTTCTGTTTGTCATTTTTTTTGTAGTCACAGCTGCGGAGGAGTTCCCTCTTTAAGAGATAATACCTGAAAGTGAGGCCCAAGCAGGTTTGGGGGAGGTGGGTCCAGCGGGTGCTTCAAAACACTAGTTGGAGCTGGAGCAGCACAAGGCTCAGCAGCTGGCGGGTTTTTTTATAGTCATGGTTTATTGTTATATGGTATGTTATGCTGGCATGGGGATATAATAAAGCTGTATACAGCCAATGCCCTTACCAGCATGTGTTGTCATTATCTAAAGTCGATGGGTTATGGGGTGGAGGATTCTGGGCTCTAGGTCTAAGCTGTCATGATTTTTGACACTGTGCCACTGTCTCAAGTACAAACACTACTGAGTTACATTTAGCAAATATCAGAAACTGGAATTACTGATTAAGCAATGGTTGCTGAGACCATACCTTAATACACCTGTGACTAAGGCAAGGTACCATCAGTGGTGCTGCTTTTGACATCACTATAATGGTTTGTTCTTATCAAGGCCTTGCCATAGCCAAAGTGTTAATGCTTGCTGGAGCTTTAATGGATCTCTTTTTAACATTTAGCTGATTACGTCACCAAAAGAAGACAACACCATGTATTCCCAGCAACGGGATGAGTATTTGGAGACGGTTTGTGAAATGGCAGTGAGGAAAGTCTCAATTATCACTATTATCGGAACACTGACAAACAGTACCATGAAAATTGACCACTTTCAGCTGGGTAAGTAGTAAAATTATTTTCCTATTTTACACTTATATTAGTGCAATAACGTAATTGCAAAAGTTTAACTAAATGCTTAATTGTTATGTACTGTACTAAAGAATGCATTTTGATTACTTTAGACTGTATGCAAGATTTTTCACTAAACGTTCTAAACATACCTCTTTTCATCTCATGTCTTGGGGTACTTTCTTGAGGGTCGGTCTGTGGCTTTATGTGATCCTTGGTACTTTTAATGATACACTACGATGCTTAAAACCCTTATTGATACATCAAGAATTTCACTTGTTTAATAAGATATTAACAATCTTCCAATACATGCATTTGTAGACACTGACACGTTGAAATGCTTGTGAATTTGCACATTATTTAAAATTTTTAATTGTACAACAGGGTCTCGTTTTGTCTGGACTGAGTACTAATAATTGGGGCATATGTGTTGATTAGCTAGATAGATAGATAGATAGATAGATAGATAGATAGATAGATAGAATCAAAGCATCACGTAAGGCTGTTAGGTAACTCAAATCCATTATTTCACTGTACGCCAGCAGGTCACAATAATTACTGAAAGTAGCTCTGTTGGAACTGAAAAGGTTAAATCTGCATAGAGTTCCTATTTAAATGCCAGTGTTATTTGTCCAAACCTGCAGGAGAAAGCTTTTTTTCTCATATTGAATAGGGTTCTTTAATAGGCGTACCTACACTTTGAGTATTAAATCTACACAGACGATAAGGAAATCTAATTTCCTTTCTGATGTTTTTATAATTCAACACCTTCATATACAGCGTATAAATCATGTTTGTTGTTGGACATCAGTCCTATGTTTTACATTTCACATACAATACTAACCCGCTCAAATAAGTTGTAGCCACATGGTTTTTGAGTCTATGATAAAGTTAGAAAATGCCTACAAGAATAATCATTCTAAAAGTATAATGTCAAATATAGCTGTTTTTATGAAGATGCAGGGATTGAGTATTCTCATAAAATATGTTTGAAGGAAACCATTACTCGTGGAAAAATATTTGCACATCAATATAACCAGATGTATTTTTTCCCCAGTGGTAGCATGTGGAATCCATTGTATTCTGCAAAATTTTTGTTGAGTAGTTTCCTATCTGATTATCCACACAATCCGGATGTGTCAGTTGATGAGAAAGGTCATTCTGTTAAAACGCATTAGTCATTCCAAACAGTGAAAAGGATCAGATTAGCTAATTATGGATTAGACAAAAAACACGGATTTTCTTAATTCCTCTAGTAGCTCTTTGTGCTTGTCGCCAGCCCTATAAAATTGCTGATACCACAACTGCAATCGACTCTGTAAAACTATTCAGTGACAAAGTAATAGGTAATCCAGAAATAATGGCCTCACCTTGGCCTAACCCACACGCATGAAAAATATAAAAAAATAATATTGTCCCATTCTTGTTGAGCCCTATTTCATAACTTGCAATTCTTTGT
The DNA here is from genome assembly GCF_027358695.1 of Spea bombifrons. NCBI lineage: Eukaryota > Metazoa > Chordata > Amphibia > Anura > Pelobatidae > Spea > Spea bombifrons. Next base: position 35,591,671 of record NC_071088.1, read on the forward strand.
ATAACTATTATGAAATATGTTAAAGCCATACCTAGGAACTTCCCTGGTTAAGCCACCGGAAGCTCTCTCTCTTGTGGCAATGAAGTGGGGCTTTCTGTGCTTGTGGTGAAGATAGATGCCCACACCTGGGTGAGGTTAGACTCAGATAGGCTTCAATGGGTTGGAAGTAGACCAGGAAGTGGGCAAGGCCAAACATCGCAACAAAGAGGAAAGTGACCCAGACACCTAGGTAAGTGGTAAGGTATGGTCACATCAAGACAACAAATGTTATACAGAACATGATAGTAGTCATGACTATTTGGCTACTAGGGCTGTGTCTGTCTACCTGATTGTTATGAACAGAATTTAAATGTATTTAGTAATTAAAACATTATAATCTAATGCATTAAAATAAGGAGAATTAAATAAAATGTATAGTAAGTACTTTTGATTGGTTTACATCATTATGTAAAGGTTCCTCTATATTTACGAGCACTGCATTGGAGGCAAGACACTATGAAAACCTACTTTATGATGTTATATGACTAGACAGATTCTCAGACAGACACAGACCAGCCCTTGTGAATCACTCGTGGTCTCCAGCAGAGTGTTGACGAATTGTCGTCTGATGTAATGACCGGCATGTGATGGGAACGATGAAACCAGCCACACGGACAACAGGTTCAAAATAAGCCACGGCAGTTAAAGGCAACACAATTGGGAGAACTTTAAATAAACTGCTTCAAATGTGAGGAAGCTTTTTTAGCAAACCTGCAACAAGGCAAACACTTTAGAAAGTACAGCTGTGTCCACACAATTGGGAATAATACTATATATAAGCAGTGTGGGTGGATATGCAAAGGAAATATAACAATGACAAAAAAGTAACTTTGAGTAAACATTTCAATACGGCTACAGCTAAATTGCTCAGTTTAAACATTTTTAGCCCTAGATAAATTAGCAGCTGTGAACAATTAGCTTTGAGCAAAATAAGATTTCCCTGAAAGGGAAAATACAAAGTTACTGTACTAAGTCTTAGTAATCATCTGTTGGGTGCCCTGTGGTTACGTCTGTCATATAGGTGTTTATGGGCCATCGTTCAGCCATGCAGCCAATGGCCTGAGTCTGAGTGGTAGTTACCCTTGTGTTAGAATTAGCAGCATATGGCAGTCCTGTGTGTACTTTTTGGCAAGAGAGGCAAGTGATGTCACCTAACATTACTCTAAACTTTTAGAGACTACATCTATAAAGTGAAAAATACAAATTTCTATCAACAATTAGGTAGCTAACAAGGCAATTTCCAGATGCATGCATTTTTTTTTAAATCCTTGCACATACAATCTTCAGGGTGTCTGGAGTAAGAAGAACCTCAGGCAACATTTAAAGCCTGACTAAGTTCTTTCTGTATTCTTTTTTATGCTTTTTCTTTAATGAGTGAATGGATTGTATTGACAACATTTTACAGCCTGCTAAATGACTGGGCCACTTTGTTTTGGTGACTCCAGGCTGAAAGCTGCCATTCTTTTCCTGGCAATGGTACTAGTGGTATATGCCGCCTCATGATTGCACCAGGCTATAATCACTCATTGGTTATTATTGTCTAACCATACAAACATAAAAAAATCACTAGATCCTGTGAGGAACAATTGGTGCAACCCATGCACAGAGAGGCAGCTCTCCACACCTCCCTGAGGACAGTCAGAGCTCCTGGGGGCTGCATACAAGCCTCTCAACAGTACTGTTTTTTGTGGGACAGTATTGATTTTCAGGCACTGTCCCAGGTAGCTACCCCACTATCTCACTTTTATGGAGCGATGGGGAGCATGGGCCAGTTCTGGACATCCCTCGATCTCCCCTGAACAGACCAGGGAGGTGAAAAATCAAACACATTGAAATCAATGCATTGAAATCCATTGCAGCTCCCACCTTGAGGTGGCTATTCAGGTAATGAGATGTGTGACCCCTTTCTGGACCCAGCTTAGCCCCCACCTCTTGCCACACCTTACCGATTTGGACACGTGAAATGTTGGTGGGAGTTATGTTGGAGGCCTGAAGTTATGGTCCTTCCTAATTTATTAGGCGTTTTGTGTTCATCCATAAATGGTGGGAAAACGAGAGATAGAGAGTAAATTACTGCTACTGTAGTATGTAAAACCCAGAAAATAGTTTCAAACTTTTACCAGCATATGTGATATCTTAGAATCATGTTTCAGATGCCTGGTTTTAATTCAACAGCAGTCTCTGAATCATGGAATTGTTTTTGTTGAAAATGTGCCTCCCTGCAGCATTTGGAGTCCAGTAAATTACTCACTGCCGTCTCTCTTGGCTCCAGCCAAAGCCTATTGGGAGACCCCAAAATGCAGAAAGAAATTTACTGGATTAGATGAGCAATATAATGGTCCAGTTTGGAGGATGATAATTCTAGAATCAAGAAGTGGATGTTATTTGCATGAGATATCCCATGCTTCTTTGATTATGACTCCTTTTATTACATATTTTAGTAAATGTCTTTTCTCATGGTAAATTGCTTAAATATCAGATTTCTTTCACACAAAATCAGTATTGATTTATTACAGATATGTTTCTGATACCTTTTGGTAGATAGATATAGTCATAATCTTAAGAAGATGCCTTTAAGGTCTTCAAAGCTAATTGGGCTCTATTTATTATTGATAAACATAAAACATTGGTTTCCAAACTGCAAACAAGAAAAATATTTAAAATGTTGTAAAGTTATAAGAAATCAAAATGTTATGCCAAGAAATTATATGATCCCATAAATATGATGAATTATGGAAATTATGGTGAGGAAAATTTGAAAACTGTTAGTTGTTTTGGGGTACCTTGTGCCTTTCACATGGCCAATGGAGGACACTTTTGTTTTATCAGAGATACTGTAGCACTCTCGGGACTTTAAAAAGTATATGCCCACAAACAGATGTTTTATAATCACTTTTATTTAATGAGAAGTCTGTGAATATTTGTAACCAGAGCTATCCTACACCTGCACACTTTCCAACATATTTTTGGTCTAGTCGACTGACACTAGTTGATCCTGAAACATCAACAGAACTTAACCACTTTTAAGGTGGAATGCATTTTTTCCTTTGATCTCATAAGAAGCCACATAAAAGTCTAAATTACTTTTTTCTCCACATTTCGGAGAAAGATCAGCAAAACCACATCAAGGTTTATGCAACACTATATTTATTGTAGATATATTGTTTAACCCCTTAAACGCAATTTTTGCAATGTCTTCCTTCAACCGTTTATTTTCTGTTTCTCATTTAGTGTACCCACACAAACATTTTTTCAGTAAGGCTTTCTTTATTATATTCAGTACTGTGCAAAAGTTGTCAAAGTAGACATGTTTATAGTTTATTTAATATAATTTATTTTATTTAAATCAATGTTTGGTGTGACCACCAAACTATAACCATATATATATATAACTATATATATATGTTAGACAACTATAAAAAATATTCAGTGTTTTACTAGTATATAAATTACACACAGTTTGCATTAATGGGTAAAAAAATAGCAAAAATATTTTTGTTTATTTGCCCCGGTTTGGTAACCACCATATATTCCTATATATTTTTTTATGTTAAGTTTTCTAATTTTAATTTTTTTAACCCCCTACCTAACGATAAACATAACCCTAACCTACCTAATTCCCCACTAATTAATCCCCATATTTTTAACTAAAAATATATAAACTTAAAAATATATAAAAAAAATCTGGTAAATAATATATATATATATTTTATTTTTTTAAAAAAGGCTCTGGAATGCAGGTAACCCTTTTTTAGTGTTCTCTCTCTCTCTCTCTCTCTCTCTCTCTCTCTCTCTCTCTCTGGCTTTTGTCATTTGATCGTATCCATAGAAGTGATCACATGCACAGAAATTTAGGAGATCTGCTATAGACTGACCGCTATTTATACACAATAGGGTGACTTTTAGGTCTATAGAACACTGTCCTTCACACATACCTAACAAACATTATGAACTACGAAAGAAGAGGGACTTAAAGGCAGGAAATTAGGGACCAAGAGATTTCAGTCCCTACGGAACAGGTATAATTGGGAGTTATGCATTCTATTGATGGGATTTGGCACTAGAGCAGGTGGTAGCACTCACTGGGAGGGCTACAGCAGGAACACTAGCCAATGGGACTATGGTGCGCGGTCTCCTTCAGGGGTGGGGCCCCTGAGGAGTTAAGTGGTCTATGGCTCCATCGCGCTAGGAAGATTGCGGCCGGTGGTTTTATCTTACATTCTTGAGGGATCTTGCTAAAGTGTTGGGTGGAGAGTTACATTTTTGGTTCAATTTGTGGTTTGAATATTTGCATTTTATTACGGTATGTTTTTGTCATTACAGTGCGTTTAGAAATAAACGCTGTGGCTTCTTCAAACTCAAATATGGTGTCCTGTCGTTATTGGGGTTTAGGAGAAAGGCTAGTTCCTCTTAGATCCACCAAGTAGACGGTGCCCGAGTTATGTTAAGAGAGTTAAGACTGTCAGGTGACTGTAATTTAAAAAGATAACATGTGTCAAGCCCAACTTGTCATATTTTTAGAATGTACATATTGCTTGATTCTAGTCAGAACTAATTCCAGGTATTATTTTTGTTTTTCTGCCTTTACCCAACCTAGACACGTCTGCATAATCTTAAAATAGACTAAATCCGCATAATTTTGTGTGTACTCAGAAACACTGCCTGTATTGTGTTTAACACCAACACACAACCAACACCTGAAATACACCAATATAAAATCTTTGTGGTGTCTTAAAAACAGGGCCTACAGTGAAGAAAATGTATCTTGAGCCAAAATGACCACTATTATTTTTAGCTTGATATAGTTTCATTAGAGCAGCACATGCATACTTTCTAATATTTAACAGTTTGTTGTATGAATTTTAACTGTTTGGGTACCAAAAAGTTCCCCCTGGAAAAAAAATATTTTAGAGATCAATATTGTTACAACACTAATAACGAATGTACTAAGACACTCACACTTGCCCGGACATTCTTTCACACACACATGCCCAGACATTCACACTAACACAACTACACATTCAACACACACTAACACATTTACACTGACATACCAAGGCACTCCACACTAACAAACATGTACACACGCTCACACATGCTAACAAACCCAGGCACACTCACTAAAATAACGAGACACACACATACTCAGATACACATGCCAACAAACCCAGACACACACACTAACACATACTTCATCCCTACCTGTCTCACACCAGTTCCTATTACCCCTTTACCTTTCTGGAGCCTTCTAACTGCTTGCACACACACACACACACTGCCCAAGCAGCCTCTCTTTCACTGGGGAGCCCACCTCTATGCTTAATGGCTGTGGGCTCTCCACAGCACCCCAGGCTGTACTTTGTGTAGTTGCTAGGGTGACCATATTGCCCATATTTTGCACTAGCTTTGTATAATTTACCCATATATACTAGTAAAGCTGTGAATACATGTTTATGTGAAATTCCCAAATTTTATTTATAAAAATGATAAATATAGTTTCAAAAGAAAGTCTTTTTTATCCCAATAAAAAGTTTGAAGCTCATATTTGAATACTATGGTCGTTAGTTTTCATGCTGTCTAGGATACACTAGGACTTTGTATTGCCTTCTTGATGTAAGCTTTTTGAAGCCATACAGAAACATTTAATTATGCTTATCATTCCATATCACATAATAGCATACGTGTTCCACAAAGTCTAGTCAACCCATGGAGCACAGCTGATGACCAAACTGATAAATATTTTCTGATTTATGTAGCGCCATCATATTTCTCAGCACTGTATAATGGCAGGTATATTAACAATGACACAAATTGAGAGTTATGAGTAAAATGAAACTCTGGTGCAAATCTGGAAATCAGTCTTATCATTAAAGCAAAGAACAAAATGTTCCTGCTTATTGGATCATACCATTATTAATAATACCATAATAACAGAATATGGTGACAATATCACATTCCAAACTTTTAAAACTCAGAATGCCTTTGTATTGTACTAAAAAGATAAATGCAAAGGAAGGGTATATGTGTTATATACAGTATGCATACTTACAATCAAAATCTTTTTTATTGTATATGTTTTTTGGTATTTTATAAATTAGAAAAGTTAGTGGCATGTGGAAACGTATTGTAATAAACTGCTTTTTACTTAAATGAGTCCACGTGATATACCAAGTCGATGGGGGCTGACGCAATATATACCGGTAAAATTAAAGTAGCAATAATTGGTGAAAAAGGTTATCTAGCATTTATTTGAAAGGACATACATTCTAGCTTTCTAATTGTGTTATCCCAGAGTACAGTTTACTAACTTGTGTTTTGTGTGATACAGCCTTAAGGCATCTTGTTTTTCTTTTACTGGTTATAAATAAGTACGCGCCATTTCTGAGGAATTACACGCAACTGTTCTTGCGTTTTCCATTACTTAGACTCACTCATTCCGTTTCATTATGTTCTTTTATTGTTTAAATGTATCTGTCAAACAGTGGATATTTCTAGGCCCCATGGCACCTCGGGCGGAGCCTTGATGGTTAGTTTAATTGGCTGTCTTCTATGACATAAAATGTTGTGTACATCTGGCACGTTAACAGTTAAGGTGACAGATGGGATGTATCAGTAGGTCGTGTATCTTGGCATCCTTATTGACAGGCAATTTGATCTCTTTTTGTATTTACATTTTTTTCTTGTTACATAAACTTGCCATGATGTGTTCCAGTTACTTCAAAGAATGATTTAAGGGAATTTAAAAAGGCAAATGAATGTCATGCATATGAATGTCATGCATATGAATGCAGAACTATATAGCAACCTGTGATTTGTTTAGAAATAGCTATATAGCATCTCCTTTTTTATCCAACCAATTTTTTGTATAATGGATTTTATATATATATATATATATATATATATATATACGCCATATCTTTGAACTGACCTGAAGCATAAAAAATTAATGGTCTGGGATTGTACTATTTAACAGATAGATAAATAAGGAATTCAATATTTACAGGGTTAGCTGTAGAGTTCAGGGCACACTAGGCGACCTGTATCTTTGACACTACCACCCTGCATACATAAGACTTTTTAGGGGCCCCCTACCAACTTGGCACCCTCGGTGTCCTCCTTGATTGCCTAAATGGTAGGGCTGTCCTTAATTATTGACAGTAGTCAGAAAGAAGCATTTACATGCCAGGCATTTTTAATTGCAAGAGTTTACCCAGCCTTAATAAAATAATATTAAATGCCTTCTGAGAAGCAGGGTGGTGTTTTCTACACAAAGGACTGTCCTAATCTGACTAATCATTTCAATGTGTGCTCTATCAATGTTTCTTATTAAGCTAACAAAAATTTAATACCATCTTGTGTTAAGATAAAAACATACTTAAGAATGTCCTTGGGTAGGATATGGTGAGCTTTCCCTCTCCCTTGAGTGGGTTTGTGAGGGAGGTTAGCCATGCTTTGGGGCAGGGGTAGCCCTTCGCATGGTGGGGATAGCTGTGCATGGAACCAAGGCCAGCGTTAGCAAGCCACAGGTGGGTAGGCAACAGTAATAGCCAAGTGTCACTAACTGCCTGGAAAAAGAGAAAATTATCCCAGAGACCTAGGGAAGCAGAGCTTTACCTGCATACTGACACCCCACACACACTCTAACAGAGTACACTGACACCCAACACAATCTAATACTATACACTGACACTCATACACACACTCACACTGTACATCGATGCACCATACTGAACACGAACACTCACTCTAACACCATACAGAACAGTATGCTGACACCCCCCATACACACTCATTTTAGCACCCCACAAATGCTATCATGGCAAATCATTTTTTGAGTGTAGTAGGGCTGCTGATTCAATTACAACTATCTTCTCCCTGCCTAGGGGACCAAAGTGAAAAGCCTATGTTTCAAGTTAAACATGATGGCCTCCTCTTTAGTAAAACGTGAGTGTTTAATGTTACAATGTGTAGTGGATAGTTTGACAGAACAAAGTAAAACATTAATTGAAAGATAAGTTGTTGTTTTGTTAAGATTAATGGCTTTGCCTTGCCTTGTGAATAGATTGTTTCTTTAAAAAAAATAGTTTGACAGCACAGCTCTCTGTGTGTATCAATACAAACATACTGGGCAGCATCTATACAGCTTTTCAGATTAATTCCTTGCTAATTTAGATGCATTTTTGGTAAATGCTTTCTGTATTTTGTAACACAAATGCCGTTTTTTTTCTTTTTTAGATAATGAAAAACCCATGAAGGTAATAGGTGATGATGATCTACTGGACCATGACCTTATAAGTGAATTGAGAAAAGAATACGGAATGACTTACAATGATTTCTTTATGGTCCTAACAGATTTGGACATGAAGGTTAAGGTAAGGCACGTATAATTAAATAAGTAAAGTTCATATTTTTAATATGGCCAACTTTAAAGTTAATAGAGACCTTGGTGATGCTCTGTTTTTTTGTTTGGTTCCTACAAGCTCCCTAAGAACCTGTAACTTTAGGTCTCTTCTCCTCATACCAAGGTGCCCCTCTCATACAGAATCACCTCTTTATTTTACCCCAAACTAAATTCCTTTGTCCTCCCTACACCCACCACAGAAATGTTTCTGTGAGCCCTTTTAAAGAACTTTGGTGCTGGGCAGCCATTTTTATCCTGCTTTAACGATAACAATATTTAATGCTACCTATTCAAACTAATAATAACAATATGTAGTACCTCAGAGCGTCTCTTCAAATGCTTATGACATATTATATTATTATACCGCTATAAGCAGTATGAGAGGAAATATTGTGTGATGAAATTAGCGTATATTAATACTAAAAACAGCTTAAAAGTTTGGGTATTAGAAAAATGGTAAGTTTGTTTATCAACCAAACTAGAAGATCCTGTGACTGTGGGGTTCATTGTGGCAGTAAGCCAGAATCCTTGCTCCCACCCAATGGAGAACCAGGTAGACACTTAGAAATAGAATTTTGTATAATCTTATAGTTGTCTCATGCAATAGGATGAGAAGCAGTAATACCGTATGTTTAAGTATATAGGTACTTTTTTAACAAGGTTAAAACACCATTAGATCAAGACGAATGTGAAGTATGCATGAAACACAAAACAATATTCAGTAGTCCTACAGGCAGCCTCCGAGATACACTTTAGGTTACTTGAACTCTGTCATGGCATATTAATAAAAGCCTTACTGTTTAAAATTCCTCAGACTGCAATGATAAAAAAAAATCAATTTCTTGGATAAGTCAACATTCTTGTCAAAAGGCCAAGCTTGCTGGTTATTTGTAAGGTGTAGTCACACGAACACATACAGAACAGTATACCATGTGTTTTGATAAGTCTTTATGTAAACATACTATTACACAATCTTGTTTCAGATTACATCCAGGAAACATGATTTCACATCTAAGCAGTAGGAAACACGGCTCTTGAGGATATGAAAGAGCTGTACTTATAATAAAATTATCTGTTCTTTTAAAAAAAAAAACATTCTTGGACTAAAAATAAAGGAAATCTAAAATGTGGAGCCAGGCATGTGCCCATAGCATGAACCTATTTTTCAAAGCTGTGTTGCTGGGGATCAGGGAAGGGACACAGCTCAGCTTGTGAAAAGATCCATCATCAGGACACATACATAAAAGGCATGGTACTCAGACTACAACTATATGATATAAAAAATACATAATATAATGTTGCTTGACTGGAGTACATTTGTTAATGTAAATTTTTTGGAATAGGAAGCCAAAAAAATCTCAGGGGAATAGAATTTACCCAGCGTCACGTTTTTATGTGAAGGGTTACATGTATATATTTTAGGAGGAAGAATGGGTATAGGAGAGTTGTTTTACACTCGGTAAAACCTCTGGGTGGGATTTGCCCCTGCTCCATCCATACCTCTTACACCAACTGCAAGTTTTCATTTAGATTTTACATACAAAATGCATATATAGGTGGGATCAATCACATTCAGGATCACAGAACATAGCATTTGACAGCAGATGAAAACTATGCAGCCCATCTTGTCTGCCCGTTGTGGAAACTGAGACCTTTATCAATCCTTGGTCTTGAGGTAGGCATAGGGCTATTCAGAATCTCAAGCATGTTTAACGTCTCTCACTGTATTAGCCTCTACCACTATCTCAATAAAACAAAACTTCATTATATTACATCTAAACCGCTCACACTCCAGCATAAGACTATGGACTCTTGTCTAACATTTCTCCTGTGAAAAAAACTTTCCTTCCTTTACTTCGTTAAATCTATTAAGGTATTTAAATGTTTCTGTCACATCTCCCCTCTCTCTTCTTTCCTCCAAGCTATACATTCATTAGTCTTTCATGAAACATGTTACTCTGTAAATCAGTCACCATTTTAGTAGCCCTCCTCAGAACTCTCTCCAATGTGTCAATATCCTTCTAGAGATGGGGTCTCCAGAACTGCACAAAACCTCTGGAACATGGATACAGCCTTTTGCAGGTCCTTACCGAGTTACCACACTGGCCTCCTTAAATGACAAATTATTTTACCACAGATAACATGTTGTAGCCCACATGATCTTGAAGCATTCAATAGATTACAAGATATTAAATAGGTTAGGGCTTAAGAGAAGTAAAATTCCAGTTTTTAAGGCAGACTTTAAGACTAAAGACCCTCTTTATGTATGTAGAAAAATACAACATATTTTGTAATGAGGGTCTTTCTACATACTAGCCTATATATATATATATATATATATATATATATATATGTTAAACTGTCAATGATTCATATTCTTAAGACAAATGTTAATCAAAGAAACACAGAATACCAAAAAGATATGCGGCAGTGTCTTTATTATAGATTGAGCACAATTTAAACATTGGCTGGTGGGCCCCTCAAACTCCCTAATGTGACTCATACAGCACCCATCAATCTATGCATTTCTTTATTTCTCCACCTCTTCCCTTAGCTCCATTTTAGGGGTTTAAACCAAAATATGATGGCTGTTGGAGACCTGGGTGGCCCTCTGTGGGCCCCTGAGAAATGTGTCAGACCTGCCGCTTTTGTCCTACACATATGTCATTCTTGAGTTCTCTATTGTTGTTTCTGGTAAGACAAATAGACCCCTATAGAAGACCATCTTAATTGCGAACTCACACAAAAATGGAATGTTTTGGTTCATTGAAAAATGTAGAAGGCAGGTGGGTGTTATTATGTGACAATGTTTAGTTCCATAAAGGTGACAAGATTCTAGAACTACTAGGTATCTACTTATGTGTTAATGAAACAAATCCAAGTCCTAGAAAAGAAAAACCAAGTCTACTTCAAATGGGGTTTATTCAGGCACTAACATTTTTCACAAAGGACTACAACTACGAGGTTATTTCAGTTGTATCTTTACTACAGATTAGCAAAATACACCAGACCGCATTAACCTTAGCCAATAATTTTCCACTTACTGGTGGCGTTTCCATATGCTTGGAACAGTGCTAGTAAATTTTGGCCTTTACTGTTCAAATTTTTTGTTTGTATTGAAGGTTTTAGTGTATACTTTATGGCAGATATGTTTTTGTGACTCTACATGACTGGGCCATTTGGCTGGCTACACCACCTTCGCTGAAAGTGTCCTCGTTGCTCTTGGAAGTCTGACAGTTTCCCAGAACTACACCCAAACTGCTTTCTCTAAATCAGTGGAATAGCCAATTAATAACAGAGTCTTTCAGGCCTGACAGCTGAAAGTCTGCCAAAGTTTCCATGACTTGACTTAAGAGTCCAAACCTCAGTGTTTTACCATTTTTCTTTTGTGTGGATGTGATATGGAGCCCAACACATTTGTCCTTGTTTTCCTTGTTGGATATATGCTTTAGTTTTATGTAAAGTTTTTTGTGTGAATTATTTTTCTTTGTTTGCACAGCAATACTATGAGGTCCCCATTGCAATGAAGTCAATATTTGACATAGTAGACACTTTCCAATCCAGAATCAAGGAAATGGAGAAGCAAAAAAGGGAAGGAATAACATGCAAAAGGGAAGACAAGACAAGGTCCTTGGAAAACTTTCTCTCCAGGTAAATTTATTCATAAAGTCAACTAATGAATTAAGCACATTCTGGATTGTAGCGTTTAATTATTTATAGAACAAGGCACGACAAACCCCAGGTCGTCATGGTGACGAGAAATCACTTCCTGGAGCCTACGGTTTTGCATGGGAGCACTGGGTTAACTGTACAAAAGTACCATACATACTTTAGGGCTAAATTTAACCCTAAGGTGCATGTTGTACTTTGTATTCAGTCGGGGCAGTGCTAGCATGCTGAGTATGAGCGTGGGGGGATTATGTCATTTCCCAGCACTCAGAAACAAGCAGAGTGTGAGGACTGCGAGGGAGCAGAAGAGCTGTCTTGAGCCAAAAAAAAGTAAGAAAAATGTGTGTGTATGCAAGTAAGTCATTGTGTGTGTATTAGTATATGTGTGTAAGTATGTTAGTGTGTTTAAATATGTTGGTATATGTAAGTGTGTTAGTATGTGTGGTAGTTTGTACTGTTGGAAAAAAAAACTGGATCCTACATTTTTGTTGAGTTTTGTCAACCCCTGGTATGCAGGTCTACAGTGACATTTTGTATTATCTTAGTGATGAGACATTTTGTGACACTTAGTGTAATTAAAGGAACCCTTTCATTAGGGAACGTAATAACTCGATACACCATTAAAACAACATGCTGGCCAGCAAACATGGACTGGCCATCTGTCACACATAGCAAATACCTGGTGGGCTGTCATCAGCACCCCATACTCGCCTGATTTATCGCTCCAGCCACACAAGCACACTGTAGAATGCAGCTGCACAAATCCAGCAGGCGGACGCACCTACATCATCAGGAGAACTTAAACCCTGCTGGTCATTAATACATAATAATGCACCACAGTGGTGAAATGAGCCTAGGTGAATATTTTAATGCAGACATTCTCATTTCTTCACTTAGTTAATATGTATATTTGCTGACATTTTGGGTGTTATTAACATTGATGCTTTAGTTTTTACTTTCCTGTTAACCTTGTATGAGCTCCACCTGCCCTGACCCTTTAGTCAGCTATTTCACTTTGAGTTGTAGCTGATTACTCCTGAATTCCATCTCATATTAAGTCATAGCATTATTTAATTAAATTAAACTTCACTTGATTAATGCAAGATTTGAGGGAGGTATGTGCTATTTCTTTGAGCACATCATCAGGAGGTATGATGGCCAATTTTTGGTGACTGGATTACATGCTCTGAGTAATGTTTTTGGATAGCTTGTGCACTCCTTTAGTTTAGAAATAAGCTTGGTTGTGGTGATCTATGTCACCTAACTCTGAACAGTCTGTTCATTGTAATATATACTCGTTATTTAATGAGAAAGTAGTGCTAATTCTGATAGCACAACAAAGAAAAACATAAACATTATTTGCTTCATTATTTGGATCCACATACAATTTTTTCCACAATCTGGCAACATATTTAGCCCTGTGCTCTACTCTACTTATATGTTGTGTTAAACGTAACTATTAACTTCTGTAGAATCCCACATTAAAAGAATGACTATTACATCTGTAATAATAATACAAATGAATCCAGCAGTTTAGTGCATTTTTGCTTGTGTGCTTGGCATAAGCATCTACATGGCCAAATGGCCACCATCATCCCCAGTACACTTGAATACCAAAAACTTCCCCAAGACTTAATGTCTGCTGAGGAACAATTCATTAATAATTAATGTAAAATGTTATCTCTTGTATAACTTTCGCCATGAACAATTAATGGGTATGTGATGCAAAAGAGACACTGATACATAACTGACATAGAAACTTGAAAAAAAGTTGTTTTATACAATAAAACCATAATATCAGATATAATATGCAATTAATGTTTTGTGTAAATTTAAACCTTCGATTGCTTACAAAACGAGTACATACCTATTTAGGTATAATGTATGTAGACAATCTAATTTGAGCCTCCTAGGAACCATGAAGGCCTATTACAAGGATCATTTTTATTTTAGTACAGGGTTATGCTTTCAGGTTCTGTTTGACATTCTGGGCCCTTATAGGCACGAAGATGTGGAATGTCCTCCACACTGTGAAATAAATAAGTAAAGGTAAATGAAATAGGTGTAACTTTTAAATATTACTGGATGGACCATAAATAGGAGCAGGCATAGTTAAGAGTACACCTTTTTTCCCACTTTTGCCTCCAAAGGTCTAGTCAGCCTTATGAAGAGCTTATCCCTGCTTGTGTTAGGAAATATAGACAAGGTTTAGTTTGTTTTTAAAAATTATGATTTCGAACATAGGTAGGCATACATTTTCCAAATGAATATAAGGTTTATTTGTTTGGGGTCTTCGCTGTCCCAAGACGTTAAAGGTCTGATTGATGAGGTAAAGGTTTATTCACTGGGCAAAGGCAAATAAGCATGGTATTTATAAACTTAGTTAGACAGTAGCCTTTAGGGTAGCACGTCGTTCCTATGACAGCAGGATTTTGTGATGACTGTTTCCTCTACATTTCATTCCAAAGTCTGTTTTCTGCACTGGAAAATATGTCCATATTTAGCCTGCATATTATCACATTTAAAATAAACTACTGTGCAAATTTTAAGAGCTCCTTCTTAAAGTGTTACTATGCAATAGGAGTTTGACAGTACCACACCTAACTTTACACTTTAACAGTATAACAGTATAAAACAGTTTATATAAATATATTGTTTTTTTATTTACTGTGTTATATTACCGTATTATATTATTTGTATTTGTTATCTTGTGTGGTAGGGAAAAAACATGAATAATGAAAATAAATTGTTTAAATAGATGGCTGGGCAACTGTAGTTATTGCTTTTGAAACTACTCAGAGATAAATACGAGGGACCTTCCAAAATATTCCGCACTTTTGTCATTGAAAACGGTGAAGGCGGGAGGAGTAGTAATTGGTCGTCTCTAACGTGTCATGTGACTAGTTCTGTCTGGCAAGCCGAATACCCTTGTAGTTTAGTATAAGAGTTTTCACCCTGGTGTGAAGATGGCTGCCAAACTTATAAATTGCACCAAAGAGGAACAGGGTTCCGTCTGTTCATCTTCGCATGTGTGCTCAGTTGGAGTGAGTGTGAGTGTTGGATCTGCCTATTCATGACAGCCTTAAGTTCAGTAAAGCGTGTGATGCATGGCCCGTTATCGTGAAGAAGATAGTCGCTGGTGATGAAACGTGGGTTCACCATTACGAGCCCGAAAGCAAGCGGCAGAGTATGCTGTGGAAGCATCCATCATGCTGATGATGTGAAAGCAGCAGTGGCTTCACGTTCAACCAAAAACATTTTTGCTAATGGCATTAAAAAGTTGGTACGACTTTGGGAAAATTGCATCGCAAAGGAAGGTGACCATGTAGAAAAGTGATGTAATTTTTTTTTTTACGTAATGTGGAAACTTTTTGAATGTCCATCGTAATATAATATATGCACGTGAACAAGGTAAGCTCAGTGTAATTTCACACTATGCGCCTATTACTGAGTCCTATTCCTTGCAAAATAGACCTAATTCACATCCCTTTTTTCCCCCTTATTACACAACTCTACACACCTTTTCAGTACCTTCAATTCACTAAGCCCAGTTATGACCACCTCTGCCTTACAGTCTGCAACTTTGAAAACATACTTCAAAGGTTAAATTGGCGCAATAAGAGACAAAATCTTTGTTCTCTCTCATATGCATTGGCCATCCACTTGACAGTACAGTAAATTTACCAGCCATATCATCGAAACTGATCCATGCAGGGCTTACAGTTCCAATGAGTCTAAACATACTGACTACTTTATCAAGAGTAGATTGTAATGCTAATTGTAATCAATAACGAACAATTTTGGATCTCGCCATCTACCTTCACTTGCCTAGCAATTTTTTTTATGAGGTTAACTTGATGGTCGCCAATGAATGCGTCAGATACAAGACTCATTAGGATAGCTTTTCCGATTAAATCTCTGTTAAACCCATTTGGAGGCCGATGATCTTCTTTGCCATCATTGTTCCATCAGATGAATGTACAATTTAGACCAATTTCCTATATATAAAAAAAAATAACGTTGCCAACATTTTTTCGTAAAAATCATATTGATGGGTACGTTTTGGCTTCAAAAGGTTATAGGGATGACAGCTTTGCAGTATATTTAATCACAAAAGTGTTATAGTTTGCAGAATTGCCAGAAAAATACTGGCATTCTTTTTCCACTAAAATCAAGTTAAAACTCATTCTTATTGTTCTTACAAATTCACATAATATGCATAAATGCATATAACAGTGTGACCACAACAAACTAGCTGGTGGTCCTGTGGGCCGCTTAATAACAAGGTAACAATGAATGGTACTGTGAATGTACTATAATTTCACGCATCATTAACAATAATTTCAACAAGACTTTCTTTGGTCATTCCTTGCATTGCCCTACAAAGCATTGATGGTTTCTGGAATGTATAGAATGTATGGATAATCTTTTAAAGGAGGTATTCTGCTTGGACATGTAATTGCACAGAACTGTTAAATCAGATTAGCTGTGGGGTAATACTAAACACCTTTTGATTCAGTGACCTGAAAAGACATTTCCACAAATCAGTATAGCATAATAATCATCATTGTATTGAATTCTATAACTGATTGACACAGTTCCCTGTATCTTCTGTTCTTCTGTTCTATTCCTCATCATTGCTCATATTTCAAATTTGTATGTGTAACATACATACATGTAATTTCACAGAATTTCACAGAAAGTAGATTGTGCCACAACTCCATCAAGTCTGTTGAATTAACTAAGAACATCATTTCTATTGTGTTGGCTTAGACCCTTCCCAGAAATAATTATTTAATTGTAAAATTTTGCAAGGAGCACTTAATTGTCATGGGAAACTAAAGCAGGCACTGATAGGTTGATACACATATTTACAAATGGAAATATATCAAGGGGACTGGGATAAGGTAGGGGACACACACTCAACCAGGGTCAAAACAAGAACCCCTAAGATCCTCATAGCAGGCTCATAATTCATAGGTCATAATTGTATATAAATATATATATATGCTTCCAAACACTGATATAACATGCCCGAACTAAATTAATGTTCAGAAAGACATTGTTAAAAAAAGATCATTTGGGCTCGTTCTAAAATTGCTTACTGAACAAGTAACTCAAGTGTAAAATAACACAAGTACTATAAGGTGCAAAAAAAGGTTTATTCCCCTGGCACTGGAACTTTGAGAAATAGTTACATTCTGTCAGATGTTAAAAGCTATATCTTTTTTGAAAATCACAAAAAGACTTTAATACAGAATTGTCTGGTTTTACTTTAAATTCTTAAACCACCATATATTCAAATTCATTTATTTCAAGCCTGAATGATTCATCTTGTTCCATATATATACGGTTCCTTTTCTCATTCTGAACATTGTTAAGCACTGTAGCAATGCCGTAATCATTTTTAGCTAGAATTCTTTGGATTGGATTTAAAGTTTAATCATTGCACAGGAACTGATTTCACAGTATGTAATATAACTTGGGTCTGCTATTTCAATAAAGTTAATGTACTTTCCAATATTCAGCTAGAAGGAATTAATGTTTTATGTTAATATATTTTACAGAAAGAACACTAATCTTCCAAATGATTTTGATATATATATATATAAAAAAACTAATAATAAATATAGTGACATAATGTTCTTTTATCTACATATTAAACTGTAATGGTAAATTAACTTAATTGTATATTAACCAAAAAAAAGTTGTGTAATAGAAAATGTATAGAAAGTTTTGAGCCACTACTGGGATAATGGATTTACATTTTATTTCTAAAACCATTTAGCAGAAGAAACATCACATGAAACAGCAATTATTAAAAACACACATTTTTCACACATTTGAAACAACTTTCATTTTTGGTTACACTTTTGTGTTACTTTTTTGTTTAAGGTTCCGCTGGAGAAGACGTTTGCTGGTCATATCAGCTCCTAATGACGAAGAATGGGGCTATCAACAGCAACTATACGCTTTGACGGGACAAGCCTGTAACATGGGTATGCATGGTGCATTCATTCAATTATAATTGGATCTGCGACTTTTCCTAGATCCCAAATTCTACAGTTCAGCATATTTTCTGTATAAGAAACTCACCTTATATGCATTTGTTGCATGGGAGGCTACCCCCCACCCCAGCTCCACATTTGGAATAAAAAAGTGGCTGGGTTGGGCTGTAGGATCTGTGGCTAGCTGTGCAACGGAATGGCTTACACAAATTGGAGAGACACCGATACTGTGCATGGGGTGTGAAGAGATGGACAATTGTAGACAGCCCTACCAAGGGATTAGGAAAAGTATAATAGCTCTGGGAGAAGTATAATAGCTCATGGGAAATTAATTTATATTCCAGGTTTTTCCCCTTTTGCACATATCATACCTTCAACAGAAAGTGGAAATGTTTGCTCATTTATACCTCAAATGTTTTCTTTTGAACTGTCCTTTCGTCTCATAGTATCATCTGTATTTGATGTTGGTGGTGGTTGTGAGTTTATGTGGTATCCCTCACAGTTTCTGCTCCCATATCCATATTCACTATTGTTAAAATATTTTCACTAATGTCCCTCTTAAGCACCTTCCCTCAAGTAAAAACTTAATATAGACATCTATCCGTCTCCTCTTCTTACACCAAATATCAGTAGCCCAATACCTGATGCCCTTAACACAGTCAGGTCCCCAGACATCTCTTGTCCAAATATAGCACATGTAAATCTACCCCAGTCCACGCTCCTTTCCAAGAATTCTCTATTGGTGGGCCTCCTTATAATTTTATGGAGGTCCTTAAAATTCTCTTTCATTTCTCTTTTTAATTTCAAGACTTTATATTGAACTGCATATAAGACTGCATTTCGCTGCTCTTCATGTAAACAGATGTCATGATTTTTTTCTCATGTGCAACACTGTTTTAAGTTGTTTTTAGAAGAATTTAGAAGGCCACATAAACTATTTCAATGTGAGGGTGAGTTGAAAAAACACACCTCAGAGTTTTCCTGTATGACTCACTTGGCATTTATACAAACTAACTACATGGCTGTAGATTAAGACGATTTAGCCAGTTTAGCTGATTTATTTTTATTTTTCCCCCCCAAAGTCTGTATAGAGCTTGACACCTAATGTTAGCCCATACTTAGTAGTCATCTTTCATTAGACACGTGGCCTTAAAAGTAGAACATAGTGTTTAACCCCTTATTCTCACATTTTGATGTTATAGTAATATTTTGTTGAGATTATTTTTATTTGATATAATATCCTCTGATGAGGATCAAAACATAACATGCCAACATTTCTGCTAATATACTTTTCTAGAGTGCTGCATTCTCTCTGATTGCCATTCTGAGTATTTTATCAATATTTCCCCAAATATAACAAACACATTTATCTTGAATCAGCAAGATCGGCTAAAGTCAACGCTATTCTTTTAGTGACCGGACAGCATGACATTTCTTATTCCAATACCAGAATTCCCCACTGAAGCAATGACAAGCTGAAAGTGGTTAACCTTGCTAAATATATCTTTTTTTTAACCCTTTGCGACCAATGAGGTACCAGGTACATCATGAAAAGTTGTCCCTACAGGACCCATGACGGATCAGTGGTTCAAAAAACACTCCCACATTGCTATGATTGTGGCCGCACTGCTTTTATTGACCACTCAGCAATGAGTGTACAGCAGATGCCCTGGTGAACGATTTCATGGTCAATCACATGGAGCAGAGCACTGCCTTTGTCTCTGTTGTCTGCCTCTCTCCTCATAGAAAAAAAAAACACAAAAAAACACTACAGTTTAGTGTAGTGTAAAATACCCCTGGTTATGTGGTAATTAGTCTAGTTCAAAGAAATATGTTGTAGCATTTATTGGGCAAATGTTTATATAGCATTATGTAGAGTCGCATAAACTTTCAATACAGCAGAGGTCGCTTCCCCAAAATCAACATTGGCCAGCTAAAATGAAAATTTACGTCAATGGGATGCTTAACGCAAATTTCCTGGGCCAGCGCTGGTTTTGACTGAACTTAATGGTAGCTGGAGTGTGCCTTTAACCATCTTTAAACGGCAGCTTTCCATGGGTTGTGATGTCATCAAAATGTTACGACTGGAGCTGCTCCTTGTAACTATCTACCGAAGCTCTGTTCTTATGGCAGGATCACAGCTGTCACACTACTTTCATCGACCAGAAAGTGCACAGATAAAAAAAATTATTTCCTGTAACAATAAGAATTTAAATAGCCAAGATTAATGCATATTTCAAGTTTTTGTTATATGCACTTACATTACATGAATCATTTAGCCCATGCTGTGTAATTAAAAAACACTTAACATTCAATTATTATATAATAATGCAATGTTATAAAATCCAAATACTATAAAGCTATTTTTATTTAAGAATAGTGTTTATTAACTGAATTTTATTTAGTTTGAAAAATGTTCATTAAATTGAAAAAAAAATGGTAATAAGTCTTCTTTAAAACAATGAAAATGCAGGTTTTGCTGCATCCTCATGATTGCCTGCCAAAGCAAATATGATCTCAATAGTCATATGTATTCCAGACAAACATTGCTGCCAAAATGTAATGGAATTAATGTGTCATTTCTTCTCGAACAGGGAGGTCCATAGAGTGTTAGCATTAAGTCTGGGTGGTACAGGTAGCAGAAGATTTGTTAAGCTTTTGGTGCCTTTCATATAGTTACATACATTTCTTGGCATTCAGATTGGTGCTTTTTTCACCGGTATACAACCTGCTTAAATACCGTGTTTCCCCGAAAGTAAGACAGTGTCTTACTTTCTTTTTATCCCTAAAAGCCCCACTATGTCTTACTTTCGGGGTATGTCTTATATTGGGAAAAAATTGAGAGTGATGGGAGTTATGATGTACTTTTAGAGCATAATTAGATCATGAAAAAGACATTGGAAATGGTACAGCATAACACCCATCACTCTCACACACTTACCAATCAACACACCTACCAATCCACACGTATACC
This sequence comes from Spea bombifrons, assembly GCF_027358695.1. Lineage (NCBI taxonomy): Eukaryota > Metazoa > Chordata > Amphibia > Anura > Pelobatidae > Spea > Spea bombifrons. Next base: position 35,612,762 of record NC_071088.1, read on the forward strand.
AATCCACACACATATACACCAATCCACACGTATACACAAATCCACACACATATACACTAATCCACACACATATACCAATCCACACACATATACACCAATCCACACACATATACACCAATCCACACACATATACACCAATCCACACACATATACACCAATCCACACACACATATACACCAATCCACACACATATACACCAATCCACTCTCACTTAATGCTTTCCTACCTTTCCTTTCTTCTTTCAGCTTCTTTTCCTCCTCTTCGCTCCTCTTCTTCAGTTCTTGTCTCCTTCCGGGTCAGAGGGCACGGACAGCGGTGGGCGCGGCTTCAGTGTTGTGCGCCGGGATCTGACAAGAAACCCCGGCGCACAACAGCTGTTGCCGCGCAGATCACAAGGGAGCGGTATCGGAGGTCATTAACAGACCTCCGGCTCCCTTGAGTGATTTTAAGCCGGGTTGAACCCGGCTTAAAATCACTCAAGGGAGCCGGAGGTCTGTTAAAGACCTCCGATACCGCTCCCTTGCGAGCCTGCTCCTCCAGCGGCGGACATTACTGTCCGTCTCTGGAGGGGTGCCGGGTGCCGCAGGTTGGCACCCCCTGGAGTGTGGCGCCCTGTGCGGTCGCACACCCCAAAGGTCGGCCCTGCTCTAAGGGGCCGGCCTTAGGGGTCTGCGGCCGCACAGGGTTTAAATAAAAACATCGGGGTTTTTTTTCAACTTTATTTAACATCCTCCATGTTAAATAAAGTTAAAAAAAACTTTATTTAACATCCTCCATGTTAAATAAAGTTTTTTTTAACTTTATTTAACATGGAGGATGTTAAATAAAGTTAAAAAAAACCCCCGATGTTTTAATTTAAATCCTGTGCGGCCGCAGACACGTAAGGCCGGCCTTGGTGGGGACTTCCCGGCCCCTTAGAGTGGCGGACCCGGCAAATCCCCCGTGTTTCCCCGAAAGTAAGACATATGTCTTACTTTCGGGGTACGGCTTATATTAGCCGACCCCTCTGAAACTCCCGATACGTCTTACAATCGGGGGTGTCTTACTATCGGGGAAACACGGTACAAGTGCCTTCACCATGAAGGCTTTTCTAGTGACCATTCATGAATCATGATAATGCATTGCTTGTGGTGGACTATTAAATGGTTTTACATACATACCAAGGGACTGAGGCTTTATACAGCATTTAACAACGTAACTCAAAATCAGATCCCTGTAAGATATTTATTTACCAGTGCAGTCTGGCACAAACATAAACCCATATCTAAAAAAATATCTATATAATAAATGTTGTGTTCCATTATCTTTTGATTTTCTTTGTTATCCAATATTTAAGAATATTCCTAAATGAAAATATGATAATGTACCTTGAATAATAAGATATATAATAATAAATTCATAATAGGTTTAAAAATATACCCCCATTTTCATAATGTTATTGTGTATTTTTGTACTGACACTTGAACATTTGTAAATCCCTAAAACTAAGCCCAAGTTGCTGTGAGGATGTTTCTATCGATATTTCCAAATGGACAAGTATCATAACAATGACTTGTAGAACAATGGATATCAGGTTATACCCCTAAAGGGCATGGATTTTACAATTGTTGCTACTTTCTATGTCATACAGCAAAACACTAATTCAACGAGGATGGGCACAGGTTCCATAATGCCAGTAATGCCCTTTAACTGTTATTCTTGCAAACATGTGCATGCTACTGACCTGGTATACCAAAGCACAAGTAGTTATCCCAATATGTGTTGTGTATGGATGGAAATGTGCCACGTCTATATAAACCAAGGACCCCTTGGAAACAAACATGTAGATCCTATTATTTTAGAAGCTAATTACATTCAAAATGGACTTGACTTGGAGGAAAATAAATATATAGTGCAGATACCTAGAACTTTTCTTCAGTATGATATACACACTATTTATCAAAGCTTGACCTTCAACTAATCTGAACGCCTAAAGTACAAATTAGTATTCACCTTTAATAAGAATTATACTAGGAATAACTGTGGAGGATACAATTTATTCTAGATGGTAGAATATGACATTGAGAAATCCCCCTCAGGGATAGTACGATCGGTTTATATTATATAAATATATAATATATATTTATAAAAAGAAAGTTTTACTAAAGAAAAGTTCATAATAAATACAGTATAATGTATATAACATTTTGTAGGGTGTTTTGCTTTATTTCTATTTCACCTGGGTTATTGGTATTGTTATTAAATATTAATTAAAAAAAATGATTTAATGATTTTTTTGAAGGATAACTAAATTGTAATGTTGGTTTATAGAATAGACAAGACAGTTTTACAATAAAATCACAAATCTAGTTCATAAGTGCTGAGGCTTCTTAAATTATTGACATATAAAATATAGAACATAGGCCTATATTTAAAAAAATCTTCCCCTATGAAATATGTCTGTGGCTCTAAGGGTTTCTCACTTCTTCTAAAATATGCAAGAGTCCACTACGGGGGGTTTCTTTGATACTTAAAACAAGAGAGCCTCCTGTAAAACTCACCGATCTACAGCAGTGAATTCTGCCCGCTGTAGGTGTGTTGCATCTGCTGCTGCCGATACACTATGACATCTCCCATAATGCTCTTTCAGCTAAGGGGCTGGCAGAGGAGTATGGGATATGTAGTCCCGCAGCAGCTGGAGAGCCGCAGGTTGGACAACCCTGCACTATGAGAAGAAAAGGATGGAAGCTGCTTCCAACCAGTGACAAATAACCTTATGCATTTGGGCTTAAATGTATGTCGCTTGTAGGTGTGTTTTTGAGCTTGGAAGAAATATATTTATTTTTTTACATTTAACAGTATGTTGGCTCTCGTTATGTTTTCCTTGAGATTTAAATTTTATTAAAAGTAGATGTGAAGTACCAAAGAAACCCTGGTAGTAGACTCTATCGTTGCCTCTTAAGTTATTGTCCACTCATAATAGCATGTTTAGTTACTTCTCACGACCATCTCTGGACATAAAATACACCTGAAATAAAGGTATTGTTTTAGAGACGCTACTTCTTTTGTTGCATTAACAAATCTAGGTAAAATGGGCCTGCCATTGAGTACAACTCAGCATTGGTTTCAGTAAGACATTCCCCCTGAGTGTAAGAGTACGTCACATAGTAAAATACCATTAGGTTATTACAAATGTAATCATTATTTGACTTCTTTTCTCACAGGACTTCGTCATTTATCAATTCTGAAAATGGTAGGCATTGGTACCGAAGCCGGTGGTGTTTTGGAACTATATCCTATCAACGGTAAGAAACCATTTCCGTCTTTTAATAAATATGGATGTGCAACTGTGCATCACAGCGTTAGTCATTGCATTGTCTTTTTGTAGTAAACTAAACATCTTAAGAAGTTACCAAGAAATGAGATATTTCCAATGTAGTTTTGGAATAGATGGCTATGTGTGTTTGAAGAGTTTATTTAGTGAATGTGAGTTCACACTTCAGCTGAGTTTGCACCGGCCAACTTGTCCAGCTTAAATATTCATAAAAGTCAAATCAAGAGAGGTAAGAAAATGCAAGTTGCTCAACAGTGTTGAGCTGTCTACTTTTTAAGTCATCCAAAAAATCACATATTTTAACTTGGTACCTCACGAGTAAGTGAGTTGATCGAGAGCTCCATTAAATTAAATTAAATAGGAATGACAAACTTGATGATCAACTTGACTGCTGAATCAACTGACAGACTTACAGGGCAAAGTCCCATTACCAACTAGAATCTCAAAGTCTATTCATATATATTTTGTTTGCTCCTTACAGGAAGTTCCAGTGTTGATCGAGAAGATCTTTCTTCTAATTTAGTAAAAGACATAAGAAATTACTTTCAAGTCAGCCCTGAATATTTCTCAATGCTTCTCGTTGGCAAAGACGGCAATGTGAAATCCTGGTATCCTTCTCCGATGTGGTCTATGGCAATTGTATACGACTTAATTGACTCCATGCAGCTCAGACGGCAAGAGATGGCTATTCAACAATCACTAGGGATGCGCTGCCCGGAAGATGAATATGGAGGTTATGGCTATCATGGGTACCCACATCAGGGATATGAGGAAGGATATCAAGACGATTACCGACACCATGAGGGATACTATCATAGATACCATGACTGAAAAAAAATAAACAGTAAAGGAATTTGAACTTGCAAATGGTAATTCAGTTGTTCTTCCTTAACCACAACTATAAATGTAGTATATAGTTTTACATGTTTTTTTTTTTAGAAATTGGATTGGACCAAGATTGCTCTCTGCTAGGAGTTCCTTTCATGATTTTATATTCAGATAATAGAATTTAGAGTTCTTGTTTCTTTATGTATATCTTTTTTAATATATTTATTGGAAAACTGATATGTTAAAATGAATGGATGGAAACGAGGAACAAGCCATATCAGTTAATCAGAATAATGTTACAAAGGTCCATGGAGACATGGCCAAAGTTTTAGAAGGAGTTTAGCAGTCTGTCAACCAAGTGGGCCCTGTTGGAGAGAGATTTCATTAGCTTTAAATATGGCAGTAAATGCAGACTGTTGTATTGTTTAGTTATTTAAAGAATAATTTGTTTTGCCAGCTTTATTTTTTATATATGTTATTGTGGTACTCTCTATGCAGTTTACCACCTCTAAAATGTTTACATTATTTTTTTAACATAGTTTAGAACTAATGTGTTTCCCATTCCTTCAAGAAAGACCATGGATGATACAATGCTGTTTTTATTCAATCATCAAGTACATTGATGAAAGCAGTACCCATCCTAAATGTCATTTACAAGCAACTTAAATGTTTATGTATTAGATTTTGAGCTTTGAGGAGATGTGTGTTTTGTTGTGACTCATTTTAGTACAGTATATTTTTGGAGATCTGAAGTCAGTTGCAAAATCTAAGGATAATAACCTTCAACGTGACTCTCAAATTCACATGGAATCTCATAAATTTAAGTATACGCCATCAGTGACCGACATTCAAGCCAATCAGCCTTCAAAAAAGAAGTATATCTTGACATTTTTTTCATTTATATAGCTATCATTTGCTGACAAAAATGAATAAAATTTAGAAGGTATTAGTCATAGTAACAAGTTTTCTGTCTCAAGGAACTAACCCCATGGTCTTCAACAACATCAAAGAGTAACGACTCAACATATTATTTGTTAATATATACAGAGAAGGATGTCCCTAATCAGTGCAATTCACTGACCTAGGTGTAACCCAGGGAAGTGCCTCCAGCCACCACCTCCCGACCTGCCCCAGTCCTTTGTAAAAAGCGCCGGGAAATGTTGCTATATGCTAGGCATGCCACAGTAGTGTACAAGTAAAACACAGAGCTCAGTATTATGACTGGGCTGGTTTTAAGGGAGATCTTTGATCTCCCAAACTGGCCTTTAAAGAGTTGTGGCGCATTAGAGGGGCAGTCACTCAATAGGGCAATAGTCCACTGGTGAATTAGCTCAAGGGCTCCTGTCTCATCTAATCTGCCACCGTGGGCCTTGCAGGATCAGGCCACTGTACCCAATACATTTATGTACGAGGAACATGTATTTTTTAATTTTAACCCCTTAATGACAAAGCCCGTACATTTCCATGCATTGTTTTCAATGGGTTTAGGGACTGCCCATTGTCCTTAAGGGGTTAATGTCCTAATATCTCTCAAAATAACTGCATAAAAATGGTACTACCTAGTAGTAATCTGTTTAAAGGCAACCAAAGGCCACTTGTTTAGCATAATTTTTACCAATTTTTTTTCAACTTGGCTGTAAATATGATTTTTAGTTACACAAAACATTTTTCCTTTTTTTTTGTTTTGTTTGAAGTGAAATAGGATGACCAAGGATGCATAGAAAACATATATTAAAGAGTTGTTTAAAATGTATATTGCCCTGTAGAAAGCATTCTTTTAAGGGTCCTTGGCAAAAAAGACCACCTGAGAGAAATTGTTTTCAAACTTGGGTGAACTGGGTTTTCTTTGTTTCTCTATATTCCTTTTTAAATAATTCACAACCTAATTAACATAGACCATTATTAAGTCTGATGGAATTTGCTGATTTTTCTTGGAAGTGTAATTATGACAATTGTGAACATGGTATGCGACCGTTCGTGAAATAAATTAATAAAGTTTTTTCAAACTTTAACTTTCCCTCATAACTTTTGTCTTTTGTCACAGGAATTTATCTGAACAGCAACACAAAATATAAATGGGCCTTTGAATTGATATAAGCGTGTAGAAAATTACATTAACGTGAAATTTCTGGCTTTTGCATTAATACTCTGCATGCCAAAACACTCCATTACATAGTAGCCTGTTTTTTTTTTTTTATTTTACTTTATGTGGGGAGAACATAATCTGTCTTTATAGACCTCAAGAATCTCACTTATAACCAGATGTTACCTCCAATTATATCATGGTGATGACCGGGATATGCATATTTATTTTATTTTTTTATTATTTCTTGTAGATGATAATACAGGCAGCGGGGGGGGGGGCTGCCTGTATTAAATTATGGAAAGAATCCCAGACCCTTAAAATCTGCCCATTTATCTTTACATGCTCAGCTTTTAATATAGCCATGACACGAGTTTCCGGCACAAAGTCAGGCAACTCAGCAACTAAATAGTTAATACAGAAGCTGGAATTAGCCTGTAGTACTGAAAAAACACCAATATAGCTGTAATTCTAAAGCAGCAGGAAATTACATCAGAGTTGTCGCCCCTTCTGCAGGGCTGTTAGGCTGCTGCCCCTGGAAACAGACTGCTCTTTTGTTTGAAGTAAGGAAGTAAAAATAGAAACAAGGTATTAAAGGGGTGGTTTACACGCAGAGCATAAAGCAGAGCATACAGCAGAAACTGCTTAACATTCAAAAGGCAGACCGCTGTTAATCATGCATCGGGCGCAACAAATCCACACATTCAGAACAGGCAGTATCGGGTACATCTACTGCTGTGAACTACAGTTAATATAATTCTCAGCGAGGACTATCTGACAGTAACGTGAACTACAATTCCCATTATTCTTAGATACTCTTTGCTGGGCATTATAGGAGCTGTGGTTGAAAGCAGCTGCTGTGTCGCTAAAAATCACACACGCTTAAAGTTATTATTTAATATGAAATCGTGGAAATTGACAACAGATAAAAATTGTCTAGTCTAGTCTGCCCGTTTTTCCTGCTGTAAAGACTCAAACCTATCTTTGGTCATGTCTTAAATTTACGCCACATGCCCACCCGATGTATGTTTAAATTCCTCAACTGTATTAACCTCTAGCACTTCTGCTGGGGAACTGTTCCCCATATCTACCAGTAAACTAAAACTACCTTTACCTAATAATAATGGAAATTATATTCCACAGCAATTTCCAGTGGAGCATTGCAAGAGATTAAAAATTTTACAAACATCAGCCTGCCACTAGCTTGTGTAGTAATACTTCTTTCAGGCAGCCACTGGGAATAATTGATATTTAAAGGTATAACCGATGTTTAAAGCCATACCCACCTAGTGGTTAACTGGGCTTGGTGGGAACAGCATCAAAGGTTCCCACTGTGGCTGAGCCTAGGGTGTTTTGCTCACATTCTGTACTTTTTATTCTGCCATCTGGTGAAATGTTTCTGCACTTTTTCAGCTTCTTTGGTTCTGTAAAGTCTTGTCTAACCCGGCTAGCATTAAGTGCATGTTTTATTGCCCTCCAAATGTGGTTTTCATTACCATGGTCAAATTCAAAATTCCTTTAAAGCAGTTATTCACTGCTTTCCGTCTAATAATTCCCCCCTACTGGGTAAAGACCAGTCTTCTATAGTAACCAAAAGCATGCATCAGTCTCCTGCTTTGTTTAAAATAGTGTGACCTTTTGAGTAGTTCTTTAATCCCTGGCTTCATCTGGATCAAGGTGATTCCAGGGAAAAGAAAAAAAGTCGGTGCGCTGAGCTAGTCACAGGCTCAAATAATACAAATGAATAATACGAGGCCTACCAAACAGGTGTAAGCATGCTGCAAGAAACAGTGTAATGGCTGTACAATGTATACAAGAAACAAAAACTGTCTGCGCTTCTTACCTTAAAAAAGTTGGCAACAAATACATAAACATAATATAAATGAGAGGTTTTGGTTATATGAATTCGCCAAAGCATAATTAAGCTCACCCGCCACGTCAAGGCACACTCTCAATAGGGTGAGAACCTACTCTCACCTCCTACATAGTGGGCACACAAAGCAGTTTATACGGCTACCAAAACCTTATTAATGTGTTGGGGGAGGTGCAATTAAACCTCCTCCCTATTAACCCCTGGACAGCAAGCTGCAACCAGACTGATGAGGAGCCAACAACCTCAAATATGTGCAAACAGGGAAAAGAAAAAAAGTCGGTGCGCTAAGCATGCTGCAAAAAGGTGATTCCAGTCAGAAATATAATGCGAAGAATATGAAACAGAATTCCAATAAAATAAATCTTAGAGGTCCTCCATTACTGTATGAAGAATATGCAATTTTTAGTTAAGGACATCTATGTCCTATGACAGCCAGCAGATATTTGTAAGGGTGCAATCAATTTTACGAAGCAGAGGTGGTATGTGACCATAATTACTTTAAGACACCAAACCAACAGCCAAATTTGGTGATGAGCAGGTCAGACATAGTTTTGCTTCCCAAAAAGAATTAGTGTTGAAGACTTAGATTATGTGGCTGTAGCCCTAGTTTTGTGAACAAGGCAAGCCTAATCAGTGCCTAGCTTGGTAACCTTTCCTGGGGTTATCCTTGATGATGGCAATTTTACTGCCCAGAATGAAAAAATGTTGGTCCTGAAGATCTTACAACTCACATACAATTGCAATTGTTGTTAAAGACGAAGGAAACAAGACTATGCATATGCACAAGATAGTTCAGATTTTAATAATATTAGACAAATTTACAAAAAATGTAGCTTTATTGAGAATTTTTGGCAGCTGTGTACATACTGTGTGGAGGACGCATTAACAAAAAAGGCAGCATCATGCATTGTAATCGCAAGGGAGGCGAGAATTGTGCCTGCAAGTACTCGACTATGTCGAGGCTCTTGGTATGCCTGGGGCAGCAGTTAAAAGATCTAAATGATACAATTATGAATTAAGTGCCAATTCAGTCCCTTACAATAGCAGCTTACTGGGGCTGTCCGTTCAAAATGTAAGGGAGTTTGAAACTCTGTTTTGTGATTGCCCTGCTAATGACACAAGCAGACTGTAATACTGAAAAAATGGCCCTAACAGGTACTCTGAAAACAAGCTCTTTCCACATTAGTTAAGTCTTTAGAATAGTAGGTCTAAATTTTACACAACCCACCCCCCCAGAAAAAAAAACAAAAAACATTAAGTTTCATTATAAATGCCTCTAACCATAGCACCCCCATACTTTCCAAAAAGAGCAGAGGTGTTTGGCCTTACCCCGTTTGGACTGATAGCACCGTAGCCTATTGTTCAAGGATAAATGTATCGTAATGACTTTGGTTGTGCCATTTTAAAGTTTCTTCTTACATCTAAACTCACAGTATAACAAGGTATTTTTGTTTTACATTTATTTCACAAAATCCTTAAAAAAATAGTTAAGGCACTCTTGTACAAATGCATTTTCAAGAACCATATATTTAACCAAACATCCCCTAGTCCATAAAATGGTATAATGATCATCTTTTTTGGCTCCTTTTTCTTTAGGACAACTGAAGAGTCACTAGCTGTGCTTTATACAACGATACAAAATAACATTTTATTACCGATTTGAGTCTAAACTACTTATTGCACAAGCAGGGGAACGTTATATGCAGCCCAAGTAATACCAACCCTTTTCTTTTCCTGTATTAACAGATAACAAAATAAACACAGTTTTTTTCACATCACGTATACAGTTGAAGTTGTGATCGTAATGAAAGTCCCCTTGTAGCAACACCAAAAGGTAATAAATTGTAAAAACATTGACTTGGGGAAGAATAAAAACGTGTTGTTATAAATTTATCCAAATATGGGATTTTTCAGTTCATTTTATTTCCCTTAGAAAATTTCTTCATCTGTATCTGAATCTTCCATTGCACTAGTGAGTTTCTCCAGCTCCTGGCCATCCTGCAATGATACAAAAGCCATAAATGTATAACATTTTATAATACATACATAGGAAAGTTAATAAGCACGTCAAAGCAATGGATGAAGACATTGTGAATATAACTCCCACTGGTATAATAACAACCGTGAATGGCTGGGTAAGCAATCTTGGGTGATACCCAACCCAGCGGAAGACCTATATGGCTGACACCAGATTTCTTTATTTTAACTTTTGGAACTTACGGAGTTATATGCAATGTTAAATGCTGTAGAACATTTAGGGGGGGAAAAGCCAGACTATTTATCAAACAACAGTGAGTTGTAGGCAAGTTGAAGCAGGAAATCTCAAAGTTATTCCTCGTTCAACACTAGCTCTTAATGATACATATAGTTCATGGTTTCTCCAGCAACAAGGATGGGTTTGCCCTGCATGGCTAAATAGACCATAAGAAATCTTCTAAACTGCACTAAAACCAGACAGTTTTATAGTTATGGCCACCTTATATGCGGACATAAAAAGCAATTGGTGAATGAAGCAGAAAAAAAACCCCACACAAATACTTACTCCGCTACATCTTTCCCATGCGTCGCCATTAACCTTTTTTAGTTTTACTCTCTGCGTGGGGCCTTTGGATTCCGTGGTTCGACTTGCATTATAAATATATATAGAGAGAAGAACCACAGGAGCTTCTAAAAAGAATTCAATGGACGGCTTGAAATTGAACACAAAAAATGATACAATGGTAATCATCACAGTTGTTAGTTGTGCTGTGAGGACATGAAACATGTTGTCTCTAAATTTTAAAATAAACGCAACTGACAATCCAACAAAGGCAGTTGCAAAAATAAGAGCAATAGAAAATCCATTATGGCCATAAAAAAATCCACAGGACTTTATCTTGCCTAAGTGTTTATTGTGAAGTATCAACGTGAGACCGTTGAACAAGACTCCAAACACGTAAAGTTTGCTGTTTTGCACAAAGATGCTCTCTGAAATCTGGTCTGCTTCCTTGAGAATTTTTTCATTGTAGATATTCGCCAAAGCAGCAATGACGCATTGCAAGAGAATCAGTAAGTGGCCAGGGCTGATGGGAAAGTACTTAAAGGTTGTAGTTGATACTTGTGACACACTTTGCTCTTCCTGGGATTGGGATTCAGACTTCTCCATGTAAACACAGCTATTGGATGGGACAGCATGGAAAACACGAGCTCCTTCGACCGATACCCCATCATGACCTGCTCCATTTCGGGACGTTAGACTCATGATTGAGAAGAACAAGATTAAAAGAGACGCCCATTGTATGTATGAAAGATGCCGTCTACAAAAACAAAACAAAAACATATTAGATGTACACAGTCTTTATTGATTGGCTTCATAAGACCCCCTACCAGCACTTGGGGTACCACACTTCATTGTCTTACAACCTTAAATAAAAGTGGACTTACGTTATGCCACGCTCTAAAAGAAAGTAGACAATTATTTAACAAAATGATTTACAAATCTGGGCTGTGGAATACTTATGCAACACATTCTAAGAGTTGACACTTAATACTTTTGCAACCCTAGGATGTACCATACCATCCCGACATACTACATACTACTAAAAATACTGTGTGTGTGTTGCTACCCGCAGGCGCCTGATGCAATCCCATGAAAATGAATGAGAACCAGCAATCACATGCAAAAAAAAAAGTCTCTGGTATTAAAGGTATAAAATATCCTTCACATGTGGAGGTTAATGGCCCCAACTAAAGCTGGTGCGATATGTTTTTATTGTGGGGCATCTAACTTTAGTACCATCAGCTATTGATTGATTCTGTAAGTTAGTGTAAGGTATTTGTAAAACGCACATGTGTTCTTCTTGAAGCTGCCCTTTTCCGCTATTATACAGTACAGGAACACCGCTTAATGCGTTTATTGTTTCGTAATACTTACTTTAGTATTATTCTGAAGAAAACTGCAGTTGTAATAATGACAAAATTGGACAGTAATACAGCCATAGCCTAAACAAAAAGAAAGATAAAGGTTGCATATTATTACTTAATGCACACATAGCAACTTCACAGTGGGCTGCATTAAATGCACATCATGGTGAGGCTGATGCTCTCCAATATTAGCATCTCATATTTCCACAACAATCTTCCGCAAAAGGCATGAACTTCATTGTCAGCTAGATGTGACATCCAAGCAAAGGGACATTTAATGCAGGATGGAAAATGTATTTCTTATAAAAAGGCTTCCAGAGAAACACAAGGCTCTGGCCTAAGGAATCTGCATGTATAAATTTGTCTTTTACTTACTGGTTGCAAATAGCTCAAAATTGAAAAAATAATAAGGTTATCTAAGAAGTAGAGAAATGCTGGAACAGCCCACTTTAAGTACCGCCAAAACTCTTTCAAAGAAGTGCCGCATCTTAAAGGCCGTTTTTCTGGAGAGAAGAAAAAAAACATACATAAAAATATATATATATATATATAGATCACTTTATTAGTAATATCAAGCTTAAAAAAAAATCATACAATGATTGTGTTTTATCAGAGAATATAAGGTAGAAGCTGGCCTTTGAAATTATTCCATTACACTATTTTTAGAAAAACAAATCTATTCATTCATCAGCTGTTCCATTATGAATGAAAACTAACAGCAGGACTAGTACATTTACAGCAAGTTTACAGTTTAGGGGACCTATTAGCATTAGCATTAGGAACAGTTATCAGCTTTGTCTTTCACCTCAATATTTGTGTAACTGCAGACTACCCAGCTTTCCAAACTTTCTTCTTGTTTGTGATCATGGACCTCTTGACTAAAGGTCTAAGACTTGAATCATCAGAGGGGCCTTTCTAACGCACTCTCACTGCACTTAAAATGTTAAAATTTGCACTGCTAATTTGGCCTTGACAAACTAATTTAGAAAAGAAATCAAATCTCACCTTTTATAATTACTCTGGCAGCCATTAGCATACAGAAGAGAAGTTTCACCGCTTCTGCACACACATTTACTGTAGCTGGGACATAGTCGTATTTATTGTCTGTAGAGAGAAAAATGTGTTACTTTTTTAATACATGGCGACCGTAAAGAAAGTAGATTTTTCAGTTTGAGGAAAACTAAAATGCGTTTCCTATAATTTCTTAAGAGCTGGTCATTATTCCTATTATGTCACCGGTTGGACTTCAGAGGATGTCTTTGGGTTTCATTTTGCCACCGAAATGTGCTGATTGACAATTGTTACCTGTAGTTACTGAGTTGTCTTGTATTAACCCTTATGAAAACCTTTATGTACATGCTGCATTCAGGGGGCAAGTTATTATATTTTCATAATTTATTTTACATATTTTAACCCCTTAAGGACAATGGGTTGTCCTTAAACCCAATAAAAACATGCATTGTGAGCCTGTACATGTACGGGCTTTGTCATGAAGGGGTTAAGTTTCACTATACAGTATAATCAAGATGGGGGGAAAAATCCAGAACAATAAAATATATATTTTTTTTCTTTTGTTATCAACGTGTGCATGAAATCTATCAAGAGACAGCCGTTTTAGTCCTGTGTTGGTGCCCTTTAAACAATAAAGTTTCTTAAGGTTATAGAAAAGAGTTGTCGCCCTTTCCATTTTTATTGTTCCTTCTTTGGAATTGGAGAAGAGCACCACTACTGGAGCCATGGAGAGGGCTTGTGGGCCACAGTTGGCCACTACTTGGTATTAGCCACCCGCCACACACAAGACAGTCTGTGTTCAGCCAGAACACAAACATTACACACATTACCCACACTTTGCTATGAGGTAAACACGATGAGGTGTGCTCTTGTGAATAATAACCAGCCAAGTAGGACAAGAAAAAAAATTGCGGCTAATATTTGATGTATGAAAATCTAACGTGATTTGGAAACGCATTACAACACTGAAGTACTTTTCAGAATTGCCAAAGCTTCATGTTTGCATTTATGTTGGCACTTCCCACTTCTCTCAACAGATAGATCACGATACCCAAGTTGTCAGCAGAACGGTCAGGTAACTGCCTGGACAGAAATTGGCTAAACTACAGTTTAGGATTCTAATCCCCAAAAAAAAATTTGGATGCCCAGATTACATTTGGACACAACAAAGTATTTAGATTGGTAACTTTGTTAGTAGTGTTACGTATTCAGACTCAATGTGTTCCTATAACTACACAATTACATGATGTAATTTTATTACATTCTAGTTATAAAATATTATCAATTAGTAAATATGCTATATCATGACCCACAACATGTTTGTGCAATGTACAGTTATAAACACAGAGCAAAACATTTAAAGTCCTGTTTCTTTACACTTTTGCTTGCTTTCAAAAGTGTATACCTATCTTATAGGCCACACACAACGGAATATTATTCACTAAGCTAGGAGTTCAAAGCTGGCCTCGTTATTTTATCATTGCATTGTGAAGGGCCATTCCCGCAGAGTTTCCCCAACAGAAATGCAAAACTGGCCCAGCATGATGCACATTTATAACTTATTTATTCTTGAAGGAGAAATTCTCTGTGGTTGGCCATTTTTTTCACATGAAGAAAACTAGTATAACCTGCAAATTGTAGAATTCAGACCTCATAAAGGTCTATTTGCTGTTTTGCAGTGACCCCTGCTGGACATTATTATTTCTGCACAAAAAGCTTTGCCTTATGGGCAAGAAAGGTGAAACATTCAATCTTCAATTTTAAAAAATATATATTTGTGTGAATTGTTTGCTCTTCCAAGGATCAGTGATTTTTGTAAATATATAGTTCAAAAGCTTACTTGAGAAATACATTGAACCGACTTACAGCCCCCCTATTGTTGGCGGTTGTTCTCTATAAACACAACACTGCATACAGAAAAGTACAGCCATAATAAATAAGTAATAAATTACTAATTTCATCTGTAAGATTTGGTAAAGGTCACTGGTAATTTCCCCCCTTAACCAGGTACTGTTTCTAAATGGCCATTTAAAAGATTTCCACTAGAGTACCATAATATCTCAGGTACCGCCAAATTTACCCCAATTTCAAGAATCCTGAAAAGGGGTGTATATTATATCCACGTACATAAAACCACAGCCACCTGCAAAGCCCTCTTTGTTCCCTCTGCTCCAGCGTGTTGACTGTCTATGAGCGCCATGATATGACATCACTGCCAGGCACAGGAAGCGTGTAAAGATTGTAAGAGGGCAGGAGAATAGACCTGTCACCAGCTGCTGGACCAGCAGTCTCCTCCTAAGCCCAGGTAGAATGGGTCCTAAATGTAGATGTGTATGTGAGGCATGGAGTGAGTTTGTATACTTGAGAATGTACATGTTATGTGAGTGAGTGTATGTTTCAGATAACATAAAATAACCTGTGAAGTTAGTTACGGGACACATGATTTTATTGTTTGGGTGAGAGCTTCAGATCTGGCAGAGCTCTTCAAATCTAAACCCCAGTAATAGAGTTATTTTTTTTTAACCCAGCAGGCATCTTCTCTAAGATGAGTAGGTTTGAGAACTATGCCACACAAAGAGGGTAAGCCAGGCACTATAAACCCTTACTCAAATGTAAGTCTGATTAAACATTTTGGTAAATGTCATTTCTTCCAATCAAACATTTATACGTTTACTGGTGTACCTTTACCTAGCACTGGACATAAAGAGGAAGACACGAAACTCAACAAATGATAAAGAATAAAATATAACTTCAAAATATAATTATACACAGCTCCTCCAAATGATGAAGAAATAATAAACACATAAAAAACTGAAATACTGTGCATGTGGCTAAATGCATGTAGCGCAAATGGAGACTAGATTGCCATAGAGCACTTAATTAGAACCACATGAAAAAGTACACCTTATTATCCCATTTACCCAAAAGAACTAGATAGGTAGATATCATATATCTTACCAAAGTTGATAAGGTATTGTAATAGAAGATATAGTAAACTCTATTATCTATTATCTATTACCGGAATATCAGTCTGCGCATCCAAGCCGTGCTGTGGATGCGCCTTGTAAATTGGCACAGCACAAAGTGCTGCAGTCTATTACAATATTCAGTTAAGCAAAGTAAGGGTCTGGCAGGTAATTTATTGAGCATTTACTCTCGTTATTGCATATAGACTGATCACTATGATAGACATGATTTGTCTGGCAATGCATTTTTTTGAAAACCGATCGTATATGAATTTTGAAAGACGTTATGTGTGTGTAAACAAAAGAAAAGCCCACCTTCATTAGCCGAGAATTTCACCAGAAGGACACGGCTGGATCCAAGGCTCACGTAGGTAAACCCAAGTAGAAATGTGTGCAGGGAAGCTTTGGAGGGCCATGATGGATTCAAATACAGCTTGAAGCTCATTTCATCTGTTGACCTTGCAGCTCACCAAATTCACTGGTACATAAAATGGACGAGTAAATTCATGAGGTTAAAACATAACCGTTAAGGGTGCTCATTCATTTCACAACATAATAACTCTTACCCAACTCTTTTGGGACATAATGCCTGCTTAATATATCATCTTATATCATATTATATTATATTATATCAATATATCATACAATCCACAGAAATCTATTTTACTAGATTTTTTTTTTTTAAACGCTTTGAGTTTGCTCCTCAATTTAGGTGACAATCTTAGACATACATTAGCACTTTAACTAAGGACACCTAGATTGTTTTTTTTCAGGATACAGTAAAGAAATATCTAGATACCGATTTTAGGGTAAATCGTGCATCTTACCACATGAAACACTGCGATTTTTCAAAATGATCAAACGAAAAACACAATTTACCCCTCATTTTTTCCCATAAATTAAAAATCAAATAGTACAAGTAATTTCAAAGGAATGATTTTCTTAAAAGGCCCCACATCCCCTTAATAAGTATACCCGAAATATACGGTTATACATACAGGTGGATTGCACACGCAGTCCATAAAGGTCAGGGAACAAAATATAGCGCAGGAAAGGCTCAAAAGCATGTAAACCTTTTCTGACCTCTGGTGCACCACCTTTTGAGAATTGCAACTCTCATGAGTATTCTTGTGGAGAGTGACTCTGTGACCACCTTCCAAAAAGTTAGCAGTAAAAAAACATCTCTCACTATCATCGCTTTCAAAATGTGCTTTACTCCACTGAACTACAGCTTGTGGTGATGGATTTCCAGTTGGGGACATGCAAGGCGCCTGCTTTAAAGCAGCTGCACGTGAGCCAAAACCCAAGGAACAGCATAGTGAAAGGCAACCATAAATTCCACAATTGACTTGCCACACAGGAAGGATACTCATCTTTACCTCACCAGTCATAGAATTGCACTCCTAATTGTCCAATCCGTGATGAAATATCTTCTTGGGTAAATAGGCCTAGAAGTCCCAACCAATGTATGGCACTAAGAAGTACTTTGGAAAGTTGGCCATCCAAGCCAGATCTTCCAGGGTCTTTAATCAATTCAATGGGATAACAAAGAGGGCGTACTGAAGGAGCTATCGGTAGCTAGTCTTCGAGGTAAGCAACAATGGTAGCTCCCTGCTGTCTTATATGAGCTACCTCCAATTGAGTACAAATGAAAAGGCCTGATACGGAATTGACATACTGAGGGACTGACGATGGTCAAAGTGGATTGGGATGTGAAAATTGGTATCCAAAATATCGATCCAGGCCATGACTTGACTGTCTCCATCTTTAATTTAAAAAATCTAGAAGAACCAGTTGATGCGGTGTTAAGGGTCCAGAATTAGTCTTATACTCCCACAGACATTTTGCATAAAAAAGAATAGGAATAAGCCTTCGTTCCTTCGTTACCAGGGCTTGCTTCTGCTGAAAATTAAGGAGATTAACAACATCATCTTTACCTTAGAGTTTCTTGGTATACCCAAATGGAAGAAAACATGTCTTGCTCTTGCAAGGAACTGCATCTTGTAATCTTGTTTGATGAGATTCAAGACCCGACAATAAACTCAGGCAGTCTCCATGGGTAGAGATCTGGTATCATGAGGGGCTAGAACAAGTCTTGTGACCTCATATCACATGTGATGAATTGTTTCAGCGGCCATAGGGCTTGTCACTACTTGATCTGGACCTGGAATCCTCCTCTTGCCCACAAAACCCCCAAAAGGAAACACCTCTAGTGTAACTGGACTTTCTCTTGGACAGCCAAAATATATTCCTTGTGGTTGTTTCCACAAGCCATTACAATTCAGGACCTAGAGCTACTTCCCCATAAATGGCATAGCACACAAACTTCCCTTAAAAGTAGTGTTGCCACAGGTTTTCAATGTTCATGTTAACAGAGAAAATCTACTGTCGAACCGATAGCTGATTTGTTTTTCCATATGTCAATCTGAAGGACCAATCCAGGAAGCCATTTTTTGTCATCAACAAACTCTGTTGTTCTCAAGCAGGCAGAGCATAAGGACCTATTCTGGTCATGCAGAGTCTTTCTGCAAATGAAACAGGCCATATACTTGATCCTATGCCTTACATGGGGTATCCTCAGAAGGACTCTTATTCAGTCATATGAACACAGGACATGCTATATAGAAAAAATGGAACAGAGAATAACCAACTGCAAAATTATGGGTTAATAAGAACACTGTGCCCGAAGTACCTACTTGGGCAGAGAGAGTGCTGGAAAGCAGCATAAACTATCATGAAAAGAGCAGCCAACATAAAAGAAGGATACAAACAGACACCACATGCAACGTACCATGGCCAAAAAAGACTGCAATCAATCTAAATCTAAAGCACATGAACCTGCTTCCCAGAATAAGATGCACATGCATAAAATAGGAAGTATCCCTATTGAAGACACCACTTTGCAATACTACATAGAACAAAGTGGAAGCCATTGGTGATGCTGCAACAAACCGGCAATGACACCAGTAGATGAGGCAACACCAGGCTGGACCAGGCAACCCTCATGAGGGACCTGAAAACAGCAAATGTGGGATGACTTCATCCCTATCATGTAGGGCTGGAAACACATGAGGATTAGGGGAAGGGGGGGGGGATTAGTTTATCATTTTCCAGCCCTTACAGTCAGGAGGAGTGCTCACTTGTTGTTCGGCTGGCGATGTAAGATAAAATAATAATACTGTATTGGCAAGAATATAAACATTGTTCCTTAAACTAGTATGGTTCTAGACCTTACGGAACATGCTAATTTCAAGTATTTTTGGCAAGAAACAAAACAGTTTAAACTTGTTATATCAGAAATAATTATGGTTGTGAAGAGTGAAACTTTTATACAGGCCAACAGCCTGTGATCTTGCAAAGCACTTTTAATTGTATGTTAAACGTGTATAATTTATTTTATTGATATTTACCATTGTCAATGTTAAACACTGGGCTTGGTTGCTTAAGATGGCATTAAAACTGGCTTGGTTGGATGTTTTCTTAGCTGTACATCTTACAGTAGCATTCTACCTAGTGTCAATCCCTTCATGACTGGTGTTCTCCTATCCTTAAAATCCAATATTTTGGCAATTTTTTCCCCATACGTTTGTGATTCTGCATTTCCATGTTTGCTGTGCCCACTCTTATTATACATTGGTTGAATAGGCAAGTGAAAACCTAGGCTTTTAGGGCATTAGAATAAGGCAAGAATAAAGCAAATTAGGAAATTTTAAGTCTTCCCCTTGAATATGCAGTACAATTCTGGGTGGGTGTTCTTAAAACGGTATTATGAAAATTGAATAAGTACAGAAACGGTCTATAAACAGACTAGAAGAGTCACATTTGTCTACATCAGGAGAAATCCCACGGTGAAACATATGTTTCCAACTATAAAATATAGGTTTTGTGTACAGTAATACATATAAGCATTAACAATCTAATTTTACCTAATTCTGCTCCAATATCTCCCAAGCTGTAAGTTCTGTTTATTGTCAGTCATGTGATACTTTCAGTGACTTCCTTTGCTAAACCACCACGCTGAGCTGATTCTTTATGCAATGCAAATGACATCCTGCTTGTACAATTCCCCCATAGACTTTCGTTAGTCAGGTTGGGTGGTTGAGCCATTATATTGTTTACCACAATGTCGAATAGTAAGGCTTCAGGGTGTAGCAGATAACACAGCTAGAACAGATCCAAGTCAATAGTATGCATCTAAATGAAAACATTATGTGAAATATTTTGGCAAAAATATTTTCATCTGATAATAGTAATAAAAAAAAATTAGGGCAACCCTTTAAAAGGGGGTATGATAGCATTAAAGAAGCACATACAGGGCAAATGCACAGAGAAAAGAGTGTTTATCTTTGCCGAATTCAAATTCAATTAATGCCATTATTGGCGGATTGGATGCTTTTAAGAATACTTTGCTGTAGCGGCAGGTTAAGCAATATACGGCCATATAGCGTGACGGAATCCCGCAGATAGGTGCTTTTAATTAATATTTACTGGGTGTGTACTGATTTCTTGCTTTGTAGTGTGTACATGTTGGTCGTTTCAGCATAACCCCGGAATCTGAATGTGTATGATTTTTAGGGTGTGCTTCCCTTTCTGTATTTTTGTGCATATAAATACACTGATTAATGGCAGGTTTAAAAATGGTGATAGGTCCACTTTAGAAACATGGCAGCACTCTCTATAGGAGTAAAATTATAAAATAATCTTAAGGGATTTCATTCAATTTAGGCGATTTGAATTGCAGCTGTAGCGGCACCCAAACACTTGACTGAAACAGACCAGAGTACAGTAGTAGGACACACTTCACAAATCAGTCTGTATCAAAATTATTGCTACGAGTTATTTATTATTATTTTCTCCTTACCTTTTACATACTTTTGGCCACAATTTCTCTGTAACTGTGAACTTCATTAGCCCTAAAGACACATGCAAATACCATTATTAATAACCTATTTTAGTGTAATACATGACATTACAGATGTGTGTTTTAACTAATCAACCCCAAATTAAAAATAGCTAAATGGAAGCAGTTATTACCGTATTTGCTCGATTATAAGACAAGGTTTTTTCAGAGCAAATGTCTTATAAATCGGGGTCGTCTTCTAATCAGACCTCAAATAGAGGTCTGACCATGAGACCAAGATCCAGATCCCCCGCAGTTTTCCTGTCTGGAAACCTCAGCTGCTGCTGGCACAAGTTGTCTACGTGCATCAAGCAGACGTTCGCCGGCTGCCAGAGAGGAGAATTCCCCGCAGCGCTGCAGGGAATTCTCTTCAATGGCAGCCAGCGAACGTCCGCCACCAGGGAGTCAGAAGCACTGGTAAGCTGGGGGGGGGCATAAGGCTTTTTTGAAGGCAGAGTGTCCCATGATATTCCTTTTAACCCCCTATTTGCCACTCTACCTCCAGAAATGCCTTTTAACCCCCTATATGCCACTCTGTCCCATGATATGCCTTTTAACCCTCTATATGCCATATAGTGGCATAGGGGCATATAGGGGTATAAGACATTTCTGGAGGCAGAGTGGCATATAGGGGGTTAAATGGCATAACATGGGGCAGAGTGGCATATAGGAGGGTATAAGGCATATCAGGGAGGCAGAGTGGCATATAGGGGGGCATAAGGTATTTCTGGGGGCAAGCCTGGGTGGGGGCAGGTTGGCAAATAAAAGGAAATAATAAAAGCTATGATTGAGAAAAATATTTTTTAAGTATGAAAAAATAGTTTAGATGAATTAAATATTTACTAGTAAAACTTTTTTCCTATAAGTTTGTCTTATATTCATGTTTTTTTTTCATCTTATAATGGAGACTTTCTGACCCCAAAACGCAACCAAAATAGAGATTTTCTGGACACTCAAACCATCCTCTTTACAGTGCGTTGAGACGAAACATCTTCCAGGCTGTCATAACATTTCCAAGTTGACTGGAACTTATTAATTATTGCCCTGATGGGGGAAGTGGGCATCTTCCAATGTGCTACCGTATTTGCTCGATTATAAGACGAGGTTTTTTCAGAGCAAATGCTCTGAAAAATACCCCTCGTCTTCTAATCGGGGTCGTCTTCTAATCAGACCTCAAATAGAGGTCTGATTAGGAGACTAAGATCCAGATCCCCCGCACCGCTGCAGGGGACCTGGATCCTCCTGGTCCCCCCCCCATCATACACACACTTACCGGTGCTTCCTGCTGTATTGCCGGGGCAGCGGGTTGACGTCTACGCGATCCGCGTAGACAACGTCCGCTGCAGCCGGAAGGAGGTGTGGCTAGCAGCGGGGGTTGTCTGCGTCCGTCGCATAGACCTTCCCCGACTGTCAGAGATCAGAGTTCCCCGCATCGGTGCCGCACCGGTGCGGGGAACTCTGATCTCTGACAGCCGGGAAAAGTATACACGACGGACGCATACAAACCCCCGCTGCTAGCCACACCTCCTTCCGGCTGCAGCAGAAGGCGACGTCAACCCGCTGCCCCGGCTGGAAGCACCGGTAAGAGAGGGGGGAGAGCGGGGGGAGAGCGGGGGAAGGGGGGGAGAGGGGGGGAGAGAGAGAGGGGGGGAGAGAGAGAGAGAGTGTTAGTTAAATGGGGGTATAGGGTGTGTGTGTGTGTGTGTTAAATGGGGGCATAGGGCATTTCTGGAGTGGCGTTAAGGGGGCATTTAATAGAGCACTCTGCCTCCTGAAATGCCTTATACCTCCCTATATGCCACTCTGCCCCATAATATGCCTTTTAACCCCCTAAATGGCAGAGTGGCATATAGGGGTATAAGGCATTTCTGGAGGCAGAGTGCTCTATACAATGCCTTTTAACTCCCTTAATGCCACTCTGCCTCCTGAAATGCCTTATACCTCCCTATATGCCACTCTGCCCCATAATATGCATTTTAACCCCCTAAATGCCAGAATGGGATATAGGGGTATAAGGCATTTCTGGAGGCAGAGTGGCACATAGGGGGTCAAAAGGCATACCATGGGGCACAGTGGCATATAGAGGGTTAAAAGGCATATCATGGGCCACAGTGCCATATTGGAGTGGCAAGCCTGGGGGCAGATGTGCGTAACTGGGGGACAGGTTGGAAAATACAAGAAATAAAAACAAAAAAAATATTTTTCTCAATCATAGCTTTTATTAAAAAAAATAGTTTACATGAATTAACATTTACTGGTAAAACTTTTTTCCTTTGGGGTCGTCTTATATTCAGGCTTTTTCTTTTTTTCCTAAGTTAATATTCAGATTTTGGGGGGTCGTCTTATAATCAGGGTCGTCTTATAATCGAGCAAATACGGTATTTTCTTTTAGCCTTTTTGCATCTGGTAAAGCTCAACAATGTTTTGCCACCCATCACAGCTTTATTCTTTGGTCTTATCCATTGTGATGAATGACTACGGCAATTTGGCCTATGTGTTACCTAATATTTATACCCCTGTGAAACAGGAAGTCATGGTTGAACAATTTCCTGTTGCTAGTCACCCACGTTTACAAAAAAATGTAAAACATCATGGGAATATACTTCAAATATATTTTTCTCATATGAATTCATGGGGTGCCAATAATTGCACCACACATATATTTATAACATTTTTTATTTGCAATTGTTTAAAAATAAAATACTAATATATATCAAAGAAAAGATCAAAAGGTTAACAAATATTTTTTCACAGCCTGCTTTGCTTATATTTTCTAAGGCTATCAATATTAGTGGAGGGCACTGTATATTATTAAAAAAACAACTAAATGCATCAGTTGTTTTGACATCACATATGTATATGTATTATGAGTAAGTATCGATCAGGGTAATAAGCATAATAAATTGAAGGTACGTAACTTTTTACTTCAGAAAGGATTCTATTTATTTGTAAGGTTTCCGCCGTGTGAAAAGCTTTACACAACCCTAATCAGCTCCCTTTTTTAAGCAAAATACATACTTTATACCTGTCTTTTACCTATACATGTGCAAATCTAATTAGTCCACAACTGTTGAGACATTCTGCCCAGAATAGTAATTGGACACACACAAACATATATACACCCACATGCACCCAGGGGTGGGGTAAACCATTTCTTATAACACTGTTTAGAATAAATGGCCATCAGCATAAACATTTATTGTTTTATTTCTCCAACAGTTTAAACACAAATAAAAAACAAACTAAACTGAAAATACAGCTCACTCCAGTTTGGAGATTAACAGTCATTCCTTCCTTATGACAAGTTACCATCGAACCAGGTTCCCAGCTAGAGGGGGTAAATTTTTTTTAAAAAAATCCCTTATTTGTATACATTGTATCCTGGCATAATGGTAAAGGTAACACTTTTTTTTTCTTTACATCCAAGAGTAGAGCCCAACAATGTCAATGCTCAAACCTCTGTATCAAAATGCGTTAATGGCTTTAAGAAAGCAAACTATTCATAAAATGTAATGTTGATTGCTTGCCAGCATCAATCATGTTAGGTGTTCCATATTCTGACCTCACAATGTTTTTTGTGATGAATACCCCCCTCAATCTGTTACTGATTTTCCTCTTCATACATATGCTGTATTTGAAATTCTTTTTTTCATGCTATAGTTTTTTTGTTTTTTTTTTAATCCCACGCTCAATTCTTAAAGGTTTAAATCTCTCTGTATTTAGCAGTGAGATCTTGAATATTGGTCTATGTTGAAGGACTTGCTAAGTCTGGTAACCTATTATACCACTCAGTTCCATTTTCTCTCTGTCACCCTGTATGTAATGTGTTGACACACCTCAGTTTCATGAACAAATACCTGTCAGCGAAAGATCTATTTTAATAGTCATAAGTATCTAGTCTAGAATTTGCATGCTGTTCTGTAGGACTTAACGTGATTACTTTGTTTGAAATACCAGCATCTCCCATGAAAACAGAGATGCCAACTGTAAAGCCACTTTGATGTGTATTAGATGTGAACTAATAGATTTCAATTCAAAGTGTGTACATCAGAACCATGCAAAATGTTCACTGCTCTGGGAAAATTGTTACAAAATCCACAACTTACCTCGAGTTCAATAAAGCAGGGTGCGAGTAAGACACGTCATCAGGTGATCACACAGCACTCTGCTGCACACCTTTGCAAAAACAACCGTGCACATACCCTACCACTCGCTCTTCCGGGATAACATGTAGTGACGTCACGCGCTCCAAGCCTCGTTTCGGATTCTGACGATTATGTTGCTTACCTGACTGTCAATTTTGATAGACGAGCCTTAACGGCTTCCTTCCCAAACTACTTCAACAAAGAGTTACATTGTAACGTTACTTATTCCTGTGTAATGCCCATTTTATTTTTTCTTAAAATAAACATGTAAAAGTTGAACAAAAAATTAAATACGACGCTGCCATGGCAATAACTAACCGGATATACCAACTCCACAGATGTACAGAAATGACATCCTAGCCTGGAATAGCACACAACTGAACAGTGCAGTTATTAGCTCTGGATATTTATAGCTAAACACGTTGGTACACATGAGACGCGCTCCTCTTAACGGCTCTGTTGCAGCTTTACCTCAGTACGCGAACCAAACCTTATTATTGTACCGAAAGCCACTATGCATCACCTGCATTCGTTAAAAAACTATTGAAAGTATCTAGGTGGTGCCTAGAGGCTTTCGTCACACCCACCCATCTTGCCCCGTCCTCAGACACCCCGGCTGCCGCACCCCCCTTCAGGCCTGCGCGACAGCCGTATCCGGTAGTGGAGCCTCTCACGTGACCGGCAGAAGAGCTGGTGGGCGGGGCTGAGAGAAGCCACAGTTCCCTTCGAGACCCTTGACTGCGGGTGAGAACAAGGTGGGCGCGCACAGGTTGTCATGGTGACAGGCTTAGTGCAGGGTGAGCCAGACATGAGGCTGATGCGAGTGTCTGAGGTAAAAACGAAAGTGACTGGGGGTATGTGATACCACTAACATGGTGGTGTTTTTCTCTCTAGTGCTACTTGTTTACCTGTGAAGAGGAACAATGCAGAACGTCATTAACACGGTGAAGGGCAAAGCGCTGGAGGTGGCAGAGTACCTGACACCTGTGCTCAAGGTATGACACGAGTGGGTAGAGAGCCTAGGGGTCTGGTGACATCTGTGTGGTGTTAGTGTACAGGAAGTGGTACTCTTGTCAGCTTGCACTTGGCTGCTAGAGGTGTTTTATGTTTAAATTATATGAAATCAACACAATTGTGTGTATTGACAATACACAGATGGATGATAACATTAACACAATACAAGACATGCTGGTACAAATTGATAGGAGGGCCTTGCTCTTTCAAGCTTACAATATATTAGGAGGGTAAAGGGCTACTTGAATAAGTATGATGACCCACAAGGGTCATGTTGTCTGATTATCTGGATTGTGGGAATAACTGATGGTTTATTATCAGGTGTCACGTGGTTGACATAATAGATTGAAATCTTCTTGGAACGGGGGGGGTTAGTTAGCGGCTACAGTTTGGATGTGTAGGGGAGAGTCTGATAGAATGGGGTAGGGAATTCCAGAGAACCAGTACAAGGCAAGTAAAATCCTGACTGCCTGGAAAGAAGATTTAACAGTTCAGGAGGGAAACAAGTTGTGATCAGAGTAGATATGGCAGTTAGGAGATAAGAACAGAGCATTAAGAACCCTGTAGGTAAGGGCCTGGAGAATATTATGGCGGAGGGTATGAGGGACTGGCACAGCGAGCAGTAGATGAGTAGTGGTGGGATAAGAAAATCAATCTGGCAGAGATGGTCAGAATGGATCGGGGTGGTGAAAGGCAGACGCAGGGCATCACATGATGAATTGGGTAGTTAGTGTCAAAAGCCAAATTTAAGAGGTATTTTGCACATATCCAATATGGTGTATTGTGTATATTTACATAGGCGTAGGTGTTCTTGGTAAAATAGTTCCTAAAGAAATAGAAACAGTTTTCTGTAAATGGGACTGTGTTTGTTGTACTATATACAAAGCAATGACAGCACTACAGTAATAAAAGCTCACAAATAAATCTGCAGGTTAGTAAAAAAAAAATGTAAGTAAAGTAAAAAGTAAGTGAAAATACATAATTTTGAAATTATTTTAAGAGCACTTATTACATTAATCATAATCAAAGCCATACTTGCGGTCTGACTCCCCTAACTCCTTTAACACTGCCCCACTTACTGCATATATTATAAGACAAAATGTTGAAGACTTTTGTCCATCATTACTGGATTGTCTTGGTTAAAAAGGTGCTTTAATAACATATACATTAATGATTCCCTCACAGCTTACTATATTATACTATATTTAAATGCAGTCTGTTAAAGATTTGTAGCGTAAGAGGCCTTGTGGTTTTTAAGTTAATAATTGTGTTGCTTTATGTTTTTATTTCAATAGGAATCAAAGTTTAAGGAGACGGGTGTTATAACTCCTGAAGAGGTGGGTAGAAAATGATTTTGCTTTGTTAATGATATTAGGATTGTTTCCACGTTCGTGTATATTATATTTCTTCCTTTGCGAGTGTCTAGTAAAAATTGAAACACAAGGCATATGAGAACCGAGATTTGTTTCTTTACTTAGTTCTCTAAAATGTTAAAACACTTCCCCTTTGTCCATTTGCAAGCAGAATTAGTTTTTTTTTTCTTGACTGGTTGTTGAAATTGTATAGAGATTGATATATATATATATATATAGGTTTTTTATTTGGCAAGCTCTGCGCATCTACTCTGTTTGTGCATTAGTATGTGATAATGTGTGTAGATCTTCTTGACTCTTAACAGATTGTTTATATTATGAAACATCTGTTGATCCGCTCTTGAACTAAAGGCACGTTTACTCTATTAGGGTTTTTTTCCATTTAAAGAAAAAATATATTATTGTATACTGTGGCATATATTTAGCAGTCCACTGCCTTTTAGGAAGCTTTCAAATTATAAATCAATCATTCGTCATTCCAATATTGCCAGAAAAGGCCTTTATTACACTATTTACCGTTGCTTAATAAATTGTGGAAATGTTGGTAGATTTGCTTTTGGAAGTGATATATGTGAGACTTAACATTCCTATCATGAACTAATTCTCCAATTTTCTTTCATTCCTTAACAGTTTTTGGCAGCAGGAGACCATCTAGTTCATCATTGCCCTACTTGGCAGTGGTAAGTACAGCAGGTAGAATTATATGTGAAAAGGTTTCTATGTGTGCTGCGGCTTTTCAGAGTTTCACATATATGATCATGACATCGCGCTACTGACATCCTGTGTTTTGTGGTCACGATGCATGTAGGAGAAAAAAATGTATATTCCTTCAAATAAGGATACAAACCAGAGAGGATTTGTATTGTGCATTGAATACCCATTTATGGGTTACTTGACACTGCTATTTAGTTTCACTTTCTAGGAACAAAATGTTTGGCTACTGTAAAATAATTCTTGTGATTTATTTTTGTAGATTAGATTAATGGTGCAATTTTTTTCCAGTGCACATTAAAAATCACACAGACCTCTGCCATTGCAATTTTTGTCAAGTGCCTTTAAGTATATTGTACAAAAATGCTGTAGTACAATGACCTCCCAGCTGCTGTGTAATATGCGTGCCATGCGATTTATTATTTTATTTACAAAACAAAATTACACTCTCTAGTATATTAACCCCTTAACGTCCATTGACGGGTCAGGAACGTCACGAAAAACTATTTCATTAAACAAGCTTAGAAAGTGATCTACGGGGGGGGGGACACTTTTTCTTACTTTGTTTTAAAAAATCTTTTACTCATCTGCAAAAACTAATGAAAAAACTTGCTAAATAGATTCTATTTGTCCTGCGTTTAGAAATACCCAATGTTTTTTTGCTTTTTTCTACACGTTATGGGGCAGAAAAATGTTGAAAGCAGGTCATTCTGCCCTATGTGCTATTTCAGGTATCTTTGAAGCTGGCCAATGCAATTTACCCCATGAAACCATATATTTTTGAAAACTACATGCATGGGTTTGTCCACTTTGAAGCCAGCCAATTCAAATCATACATTTTTAAAAAGTAGGCACCCTATGGGCATTTATAATGCCAATATTTTAACTCTTTCCATGCGGGAAGATATAGCGCGAATTGTAGGACTTGCTATAATATACCGTATTTGCTTGATTATAAGATGACCCCCCCCAAAAAAAATCTGAATATTAATTTAGGAAAAAAAGAAAAAGCCTGAAAATAAGACTACCCTATAGGAAAAAAGTTTTACTTGTAAATATTAATTCATGTATACAATTTTTTCATATTTAATAAAAGCTATGATTTAGAAAAATATTTTTGTTTTTATTTCCTTTTATTTGCCAACCTGTC
The DNA here is from genome assembly GCF_027358695.1 of Spea bombifrons. Lineage (NCBI taxonomy): Eukaryota > Metazoa > Chordata > Amphibia > Anura > Pelobatidae > Spea > Spea bombifrons. Next base: position 35,642,032 of record NC_071088.1, read on the forward strand.
CCCCCAGTTATGCACATCTGCCCCCAGGCTTGCCACTCTGCCCCCAGAAATGCTTTATACACCCCTATATGCCACTCTGCCCCATGATATGCCTTTTAACCCCCTATATGCCACTTTGCCCCATGATATGCCTCTGGCATATAGGGGGTTAAAAGGCATATCATGGGGCAGAGTGGCATATATGGGGGGTAAAAGGCATTTCTGGAGGCATATATACATATGATTGCTAACAGCAAGCACACTCCTATCATGTCCAGGCAGCCAGTACATGCCGGAACCTGGGCATGATAGGAGTGTGATTACAGCCTCCCCTTACACATCCATGCTATGACACACACACTCATTCACAAACATTTAAATATTAATTCACTTAATCATGCATACTTCCTCATAAACTATCTCCCACCCCTTACCTGATCTCTCGCTGGCAGACTTCTGCAGGGGCTCGACTTCTTCCCTCTGCAACTTCTCTTGTCCCGCCCCCAGAGGAAGGAGGGGAGCAGAGGCACGTGATGTGCATTCACGGGACTCTGCTGGGTTCCTGTTCCCCTGTTTCCCTGACCGGTACAAGGGACGCTGCTCGCACACTGTGCAACCAAAGCACCGGTAAGCAGCCTGGCCCTATTTGAGCTCTGATTAGAAGACGACCAGTTCTTAGTTGGCGATGCCACCTTGTTAGTGGCAGAAACGTAATTCACTTGATGGCGCTTGTGGTTGCTCTTCGGAGCAATCACAAGGCGATCGGGGTAAGGGGTTTGTGTTGCTACATGCCTCGATATCAAGGCATTTTCAGCAACACTGATTATTTTTTAGCCAGTCGCCGCCGCCGCGATGTTTCATGGTGCGGCGGCTGCCTTTTTTGGTGGGGGGGGGCTTTTCTCCCTGGAGCCGCCAGTCGCGACGAAAACGCCACAATTGCAGAGATGCAGCTATTTAACAGCAGTCCGTGCATGTACGAGCTTTGTCGTTGTTGCATTGCATCGCGATCCCGTACATGTACAAAATTAGGTAAAGTGATGGAAAATCCCCTCCAGCTTCATCAATTCAAGTGTCCTGATTTCAGAAATACCTACTTTATATAGATTCTCCATACTTTCCCAGCACTTATAGGGAACATACTGTTACATGAGATCGGGCAGCAGAAAGCCAGCAATGCTGGCTTCTGCTGTCAGGGGGGGAGTCCAGGCTGTGTCCCTGCCGCTGCATGAAGGGCAGTTCGTACCGGTACATCCATAGGAGACTGAAGGGGTTAAGCAAATAAACCTTAACAACTGTGTTATTATATTTGTAACGGGTTCACCAAGAGAGCTGTAGTAACTCCCAGAGACCACCCAGATGTTTCCTCCTGTAGTCCCTGAAATCACTTCCAGCACCAGGCAGCATGCACACCTTGGAACCCTGCTATGTGTACCCAATAAGTAGACACAACTACCTTGAATTGAGTACAGCAAGAATGAACATAGACTCGTATATCTACAGAACTGCAACATAAATTAACAGATACATTTATACAACCCAACCTTTAATTCCCCTGGCAGCAATCCTATTTATGGGATTCCTACCTGTGCTATCTTTGTTTGACAGTCAGGCTGGGGCCATCTCTGAGTACCTTGGGGCCCTGTATGACAGGTCATTCTGTCACAATATTCTTTCCTGAATTCAAACACATCAAAACAACAGAGACACTTTGTCTCAACAGCTTGTGTCTGGTTTTCTGTCAAATGGCAATTAAGTGTTGTCAGCAAATATTATGAATGAGGCACATTTTCTAAGTGACTAGAACAATAAACACAATATGACCAAAATGTGGACACCCAATCTAATTTTTGGGTTTAGGTATTTCAGCCACACCTATTGCTAATATGTGTATAAAATCAAGCACATAGACAAACATTGGCAGTAGAATGGGTTGTACTGGAGAGCTCAGTGACTTTAAACGTGGCACTTTCATAGGATGCCATCTTGGCCGCAGGTCAATTCATGAAATAATGCCGATCTACTGCGAGTGTTCTTGTGAAGTGGAAGCATCTAGGAGTAACAACACCTTTTGTCACGAAGTGGTAAGCAATTCACACTTACACAGTGGGGCTGCTGAGTGTTCAAAGGCGTAGTGTGTAAAAAAGCTCTGGTCCTCTGAAGCATTGCTAACTAAAGAGTTCCAAATTGTCTCTGGAAGCCACATCAACAGAAGCATAGTGTGTTGGCAGCACCATGCAATGGGTTTCTTTGGCCAAGAACCTGCACACAAGCCGAAGATCATTGTGGCATACCAAGTGTCGCCTGGAGTGGGACTCTGTAGCAGTGGAAACATGTTCTCTGGAGTGATGAATCATGCTTCATTATCTGGAAGTCTAATGGTCGGAATCTGGGTTTTGTGTATGTCAGGAGAACGCTACCTACCGGAATGCATAATGCCTTCTGTAAAGTTTGGTGGAGCTGAATTTCAGAGTTTGTGCTAGGTCCCTTAGTTCAATAAATACATGTTGCAAAAACCAAATTAGGGCTGCAACAACTAATCGATAAACTCGATAATGAAAATCGTTGCCAACGAATTAACCAATAGGAGTGATCGGATCATTATGGCAGCACACGGATGACCCTGCTCTACAAAGAGAGAGGGGTCATCTAGGGTAATTATGAAAAAACACAAATTATTAATAAATGAAAAAATCATAATTATTACCTGATCACTTGGTGACATTTTAAGTCGCTGATTATTGATCGGTCTCCCTGATTGATGTCAGCGGCCTAAACCTGTCACTTACAAGTAATCTGATAAAAAAAAATATTTTAAAAAATGTAAATGCACATGTTCCAGTTTTGCCCTCATAGCTTCCTCAAAAAATGCATGAACCATGCATGTGAGGCCTTGTTGGAACCGGGGGATGTTGGTAAACAAATGTGGTGTTTTCTTCCAGTGTTACACATATGCTGTGCAAGAAATAAATTGCAACATTGAAATTTATGCGTTAAAAACGCAATAAAATAATTTCCCTGTGAAGTTTGGCAGACATCAGTGAAGAAATGGCTGGCTGAAAACTGTCAAAACTACCCTAGTTGAACACCTTGACTTGTCTACTGTTCATAAATATATACTTTTATGGGGTAATTTATAGTGGGGGGCTTCCAAAATGTCCCAAATGGGATATGGGCCCAGGAAACTTTCTGAAAATTCCAAATGTGAAAACTAAAATGCGCATGTTCCAGTTTTGCCCTCGTAGCTTCCTCAAAAAATGCATGAAGGCCTTGTTGGAACCGGGGGATGTACAAAAAAATATAAAAATACCTCCAAATTTGGCAGCAATTGGCGATAAAATCCCTGTTTGAAAAATGTCAAAATGAGCCTGGTTGTACACCTTGACTTATCTACTGTTCATAAACATATAATTTTGGGGGGATAATCAGTATCTGTGACAACTATTGCAGTTATTAGACTACCATGCCAAATTTGAAAAAAATTACATTTCAAAAATGTGATGCATGCCTTGCAATATTTGCCCTATACTGGTCAAAATAGATAAAAATCCTGGCCATGTTGGGTGGTTTCCAAATCAGGACAACTTAATGAATATATTTGGGATAATTTTTTCCCATTGGTTCAATGTGTGTACAATTTGTATGTATACAAAACTGGAAAAAAATGCGTTTTTCATTTTTTCCCCACTTTTTCCAGTTTATTACCACAATGTACTACCCAGCTTAATATGGTTTCAAATGAAAGCCCTACTTGTGCTGAAAAAAACAATATATGATTTGTGTGGGTGCACCAATTGATAAGAGAGAAATTACAGTTGAAGAAAGACATGGCAAAAACACAAAAACGGCTCCGGTCCTTTAGCGACACGTTAGCATCAAAATCCCGGTCCTGAAGGGGTTAATAAGGTTAACTTAAGGTGCAGTTAGAGGTAAAGGGGGACAAACTGAGGGGAATCTAAATCCTGGGGGCAGTGAAGATTAGCCCTATATTTATTTATAAAAGTATTGTGTCTGTGAACGAGTCTGCAAATCTATGAGTGCACTATGGCATATCAGGGGGGTATACGGCATACCTGGGGAGGACGGAGTGACATATCTGGGGGTATAAGGCATATAGGGTATATAAGGCATATTTGGGGAGGGTGGAGTTGCATGTCTGGGAGGGCAGTGTGGCAAGCCTGGGCTCAAATGTGCATACTGGGGGCAGGTTGGGAAATAAAAACAAGAAATGCATTTTATCAAAGTTTTTTTTTTTTATCCGATTAATCAAAAAAATAATCGGCCAACTAATCGATTATGAAAATGATCGTTAGTTGCAGCCCTAAACCAAATGCAATACAACGTCCAAATATCCCCACCTGTGACTATTTTGATCCTGATAAATACTCTCTATCAGTGTATGTGCTCTAAAAATATCGACGCATATCTGAGCTAGGTTTTATATTGCCATTTGCATCATTGCTAACAAGCTGTGCACTTAATAATTAATGTGAATGTGGTATGACCCCTTTCGTTTCTACTTAATAAGCCAACAGTGACTAAATAATTTATCATGAAAGTGTGTGCACTAGGGCTGCAACTAACGATTATTTTAATAATCGATTAATCGGCCGATTATTTTTTCGATTAATCGATTAATCGGATAAAAAAAAACAATATGCAAATTTTTCGTTTATTTAAAAGAATTTAATGAACTGGATGTTAAAAAACAACTTAAAATTTACATTAACATTCTTATTTTGTTATGATGTAATAAAAAACAATATTTTCAAAGTACAAGAACCCAAACACAATATTTATGAAACAAAATAACCCCAAACATTCTGAAAAGAGGTGGACTATTACTGTTCAAGAAACTTTGCCCCAGCACTTTGCACTTTGCACCCAGCACTTTGCACCCAGCACTTTGCACCCAGCACTTTGCACCCAGCACTTTGCACCCAGCCCTGGCACTTTGCACCCAGCACTTTGCACCCAGCACTTTGCCCCAGCCCTGGCACTTTGCATCCAGCACTTTGCACCCAGCATTCAGCACTTTGCACCAGCACTTTGCACTTTGCACCCAGCCCTGGCACTTTGCACCCAGCACTTTGCACCCAGCCCTGGCACTTTGCACCCAGCACTGGCACTTTGCACCCAGCACTTTGCACTGTGCCCCTGCACCCAGTCTCTAACTCTGCCCTGCACCCAGCCCTGCCCCCACATTCTGCCCTGCCCCCACACTCACACTCTGCCCTGCACCCACTCTGCCCTGCACCCACACTCACACCCTGCCCTGCATCCCCACCCCCACTCTGCCCTGCACCCAGTCTCCCACTCTGCTCTGCACCCACACTCACACCCTGCATCCCCACCCCCACTCTGCCCTGCACCCAGTCTCCTGCCCTGCACCCCCCACCCCCACTCTGCCCTGCACCCCCACCCCCACTCTGCCCTGCACCCACACTCACGAACCGCTCTGTGCGAATGGAGCCACTCGCACAGAGCGAACCGCTCTGTGCGAATGGAGCCACTCGCACAGAGCGAACCGCTCTGTGCGAATGGAGCCACTCGCACAGAGCGAACCGCTCTGTGCGAATGGAGCCACTCGCACAGAGCGAACCGCTCTGTGCGAATGGAGCCACTCGCACAGAGCGAACCGCTCTGTGCGAATGGAGCCACTCGCACAGAGCGAACCGCTCTGTGCGAATGGAGCCACTCGCACAGAGCGAACCGCTCTGTGCGAATGGAGCCACTCGCACAGAGCGAACCGCTCTGTGCGAGTGGAGCCACTCGCACAGAGCGAACCGCTCTGTGCGAGTGGCTCCATTCGCACAGAGCGATTCGCTCTGTGCGAGTGGCTCTGTGCGATCCGTGCACATAGACATGAAGAATACTTACCTCCGGAACGCGTCACATCCGTCACGTAGCTAAAAGAAGGCGGAGACTGCAGAGCGTGTAGCAGAAGCGGGGAACGCTCGCGGAGGTAAGTAAAAGGAGCCGAGTGCTCCAACAACGAATTGATCACTCGATTAATCGATAACGGAAATCGTTATCGATGATTTCCGTTATCGATTATTATCGATTTTATCGATTCGTTGTTTCAGCTCTAGTGTGCACCACAAAGTAGTATAAAAATACGGGCCCCAACATGTGCTGTGCAGGGTGTATTTATTACATCATAACAACAACAGATTAGGGGTTGATTTCGATTGTATTTGTTTGTCTGTATTTTATAAGCATTTGTTTGATTTTAGTGTTTATCACTTTAACACAATTTATTTAATTCAGGGCAACTGGTGAAGAGTCGAAAATAAAGCCATATCTACCGAGTGAGAAACAGTTTCTATTGACAAAAAATGGTATGTCATGCATACTTTTATTTAGCCAACGTGTACACATTTCAGAAGAGGCACTAATCTGAGTATTCAGAACTAATTTATTTTAATATGCATGTGTTGATTTGGCAGTAAATTATGACTCCAGTCAGCTATTGTTCCTATATGCTTGTGTGATCTTAATAAATACAATAGCTGAAAACTTTGTGAGAAAATGTTTAGTTCAAAAACCTTTAAAATTCCTTCAGAGCCTTTTATTGTCTAGTTACACTAGTTACCTTGCGTTATTGCCAAGGAGCAGTAGTGGACACAGTTGCCCTTCAGTCGGTGGGAAAAAAAACAGCTACGGAGGTTGGCTCTGGCCAAAGTGTGTTATTCATTAGCTTTCTGTCTTTAAGCCCTATCATGTCTCCTTGCCCTACCCTTACAAGGTAGACAAAACCAAATGGGAAAGGTAGGAATAATTTGGGAGAGGATCATCCACATTATGTAGGCAGACATTTAATGTGTGTTTTAAATTACAGGATGGTGTCCTATCAGCAGGGTTCAGGATTAAATGCTACCAGCATTCATACTTTCTAGTGACACGCTTGTATACTAAGTAGGTTATTATACCAGTAAGACAAAACGCTATGCTGAGCAAAAGGAAAACAAAGAGACTGTAATAGACTCAATCTAAAGCTAATTTTTTTTTTTTTAATTTTTATTTATTTTTTGCATGGGGTTTTCACTCCAACCACTGATTCCCTTTAAGTTTAGTCTTTGAACAACACTAATATACATATCTGTCTATCAGTACCATAGAGCTCATTTAATTGATTTGCTGCCTTTTTAGTGCCATGCTACAAAAGGTGTAAACAGATGGAGTATTCAGATGAGCAAGAAGCGATCATAGAAGAGGATGATGGAGATGGAGGCTGGGTAGACACTTTTCACCATTCAGGTTTGTCTCCAAAACAATCAAATTGTTACATGTCACAAGGTATTTATTTCAGGCATAGCATAAATTCATGTGTAAATGGCATAGTTATGTGAGATACTTCTTTGCCCGGTGGCAGTTTCATAACGCATTGAGGGATGTATGGAATATGTTGTAATAAATATTAGCATTTTATTTATTAATAAATTAATTATGAGCCATCTAGGTGCTAGGTGTTTGCTGTTTAATCAGTGAGATAAAACTCACTCAAAATAAATAAACGCCAGTATCTCTAGTACGATATACCGATATTTAACATCTATTCAAAGCATGACTACAACTAAGCTTTTGCCAAAAAACAGTATGTTTGTGTATATACTTGCACCTTTTCTCTTTAACTTTTTTCAAATTTGTAATAAGCAGGTGTGAGCGGTATCACAGAAGCAGCGAAAGAAATAACCCTTGAGTCCCAGGTAACACCCATTTGCTAAAATGTTAAAATAAATAACATTTAAATAATTAATGTTGTGAAATGGTGTCACAAAAAGAATGTAAGTTATAATAAACTAGAATTCATGGTACATGTGAATATACAAGGCTCATACTAGCGATACTAAGGTTAACTGGCTCCAGCACCGTGGAGGCAGTGGTCTTTTCAGATACCTGCACAAAAAAGCATCCCATTGATTTCAGTTGAAGCACTTTCCTGCTATTGATTGGCTGCTTCACTGAGGAAAATGTATATTTTCTTCAGTGGGGCTGAATGTCCATTTAAGTTAAAAACGTAACGTAAGAACTCCCCTTTGTCATTTAAAGTGGCATTGTTGCTTCAACATACATTACTGCAAAGTGGTATTCGCCCCTTCCTGATTTCTTCTATTTTTTCATATTAGACAAAGATAACCTCAGTAAACACAAAATGAGATTTTTTTTATGATAGTTTTTTCCTTCTATACATGAAATTATCAACACAACCTGGCCCTATGTAAAAAAGTAATTGCTGCCTTAGTTACTAAATCAACCAATTTAATTAATAATTGGGTTCAATTTGACTAGATACACCCAGGCGTGAGTGCTGGCAGCCTTGTTGAGTTTAAACATTTAAATAGAACCTGTCTTGCAAGGCAATATCGGCTAAAAGGTCTCCAAAAGCAGCACATAATGTCGTGATTGTAAGAACAGATGAAAAGCAAAGTCCTTAACATATATCTGTGGGGAAAAGGTTCCAAGCCATTTCTGGGACTCCAGCACACAGCAGTGAGAGAGCTATTATCTAACAACAGAGAAAACTTGCAACAGTAGTGAACTTTTCCTGGGGTGGCCTACTAAATTTATAACGTGTAAAGGACTTCAGGCCTTGCTTGCCTCCGGTAAAGCCAGTGTTCAAGATTCTACAAAAAGAAAGAGCCTGCAAAAAAAGCATCCTTGGTTGAGTTGCAAAGAAAAAACTGCTGGCCAAAAAGAACACAAAGGCTTGTCTTATGTTTGCCAAAAAAACCATCTTGATTCTGTTGGGATAATATTTTGTGGACTGATGAGTCAAAAATGTAACTTTTTGGAAGACTTGTGTACTGTTACATCTGGTCTAATGCTGATACAGCATTTCACAATTAAAAAAAAATACCAGCAGTTAAACATTGTGGTGGTAGTTTGATCGTCTGGGGCTAGTTTGCTGCTTCAGTACCTGGAGACCTGCCCTAATTGATGGAACCATACTAGAAAATTCTGAAGGAGAATGCTCAAACACAATTGGGTTATGCAGCAGGATAATGATCAGAATCACACAAGCAAGTCCACATCCATATGGCTCAAAAGAAACAAAATGAAAGCTTAGTCAAAGTCCTGACTTGCATATGGCTAAGATGCTGTGATACGACCTTAAAATAAGGCAGTTCATGTTCAAACACCAGTCTGGGTATGTCCACTAAGCAGAGGAGGATTCACTAATAAACTTAGATACGGCACTAAAAAGTACTCACAGCCAATAGAGGTCAGACTTGCGGGAGGGCAGTGAAGGAATAATTCAGTACGACTATAGAAAATACGTTGTGTAATCCAATGGGAGAGCCAGGGTTTGGTACACAAGTAAGCAGGATCAGCAAGGTATGAAATACATGGCAGAGAGATGAAGGTATTCCAGTAAGACAGCCAGGGTTTGGTACACGGGTAAGAAGAGATAGCAAAATACAATAGGATGGTAAGGGAAATTGTGACTGCAATAAACTTGCAACTGAGCTTGAAATAAAGAACAAGCACTGTCCTGAAAGAAAACCGCTCATGTATACTGCTGTAGGATGACATACGGTAGGGGAGCTTGCTGAATGTGAGAAGGAGGTTGGGGCGGCAAAACCCTCCAATGTGGCTGAACAAGTCTGCCAAGAAGAGTGGGCCAAAATTCCTCCACAGTGATTAAAAAGACTCATTGCCAGTTAGCTCAAAGGGTTTTGATTGCAATTGCTGCCACTAAAGGTGGCACAACCAGTTATTAGGTTTAGGGTAGCAATTACTTTTTCACATTGGTGATATAGAATTTGAGTAACCATTTAGCTTCAATAAATGAAATGATCATTTAAAAGCTGCCTTTTGTGCTTAGTCGCATGGCCTTTGTCTTTTATTAAAATTAACTTGATGACGTGAAACATCTTATTGTGACAAATAAGTAACAAAAGAAATTGGGTAGGGACAAATATTTTTTACAGGACTGTAGGTTAATCAAGTATGAAAGCAAGACTTTCAATTATGTATGTGAAGTTTGGGAAGTTGTCTGTGTTTTATTGAAACATAGATTTGACAGCAGATAAGAATGTTGTTCTTGTATAAGACTCAGATCTTAACCCCTTAAGAACCAATGATGTGCCTGGCACGTCATGGCATTAAACGCGTAAACGGTGTTCCTGTAATGTCGAGGCATTCAGCAACACAGAAATCGGCTCCAAAGTCCCCATCTGAGGAATTAGTCGTGTTCAAAGATGTCCCAACTAGGACATAGAGGCAGGATTACATGGTTTGAAAAAAATGGTTTTGAAATAGCAATATTCTTCTTGAGTTTATTACCCTATAACTTGCAAAAAAAAAAAAACATAAAACCATTGGGTATTTCTAAACTCAGGACAAATATTAGAATCTACTTAGCATGTTTTTGTATGTTTTTCAAATTTTCACCATATTATTTTTTTAAAATAGCAAATTAGTTGATATAATCAACTAATATAATAAGATTCTGTAGTATACTTGCTATCGTGCTAATATTTTTTGTTGTCCCTTCTTACTTGGCTGGATATCCCTTATGATATGATGTAATACCCACTGCCACAAAAATATGGAACTAATCAAACTCCAGAAATGAAATAAACTTTTAGTATATATTCAAATGTAATTTTACTTGTGTTGCAGAAACAAATGCAACTTTACTGAAACCAAAGACCAAACTAAAAACCACTTTTAGGTATAAGTTAGATATTACTGTTTGTGATGCACTGAACCGGTTTTTTTATTTTTTTTGCATTTATTTGAACAATTAAAGTTGTGCTTTTGTGTATTTAAAATCAGGATAGTGGGAAATCAACACAGAAACCTTCGGTTTATGATGAAGACGACGATGATGATGGAGAAGCAGCTGATATGGAGGGTAAGTTTATGAGCTATCATGAAAACTGATAATGGGTATATTGTCCTTACTATTGTATTTGTAAGTTTTTTTTTCTGGGGTGATTTTCTCTTCATTCCTCGCAAATTTGTTTTTTTCTTTTCTTACTGACATCAAACTACAACCAGCACTAGCAGATAATTGTGTTTTTGCCAAGGCTGCATGATTTATGGCATGGCAATTTGGCCATTCATCTCCTCTGTCTGCTTGGTTAATGTGGGGAGAGCAGCAGGGTCCACTCGATCTTGGTTAATGTAGGGAGAGCAGCAGGGTCCACTTGATCTTGGTAAGACATTTCCACATTCCTGCTGAAAAGAAATTGCTTTGAGCAACTCTTGGAGTTGTGTGTAGCAATTTCAGCTTGATGTATCCAAGCTGCTCACAAATAAAAACATAAAGAATGCAGGTTCCGTCTCCAATATAGCTTTGTTGGTATTATTTTTCTCTTCCATTTTATTAGTTTCACTTCTGACCGTTAATAAGGAAGAACGTTTTAATATGATCTTTTACAACATAATACTCTTCATTGAGCTCTGTTCCAATGCAGGTCATTATCCATGCAGTGGACAATGCCTCTCAGATTAAAAGTTTTTTTTGTAATGAATACTAGTCTTAAACAGAGACAGTCTTTTGTCACTAACATTCCCTTCAAAGAAGGATGCATATTTAGGCGCTATGTGCATACTGTATTGTGCATTCTTTAAAAATGAAAAAAGGAAAAGTTACCTGACCTAGATGCTGCTGCAGCTGACCCCCTCCTCTGTGGCTTTTTTCTACTTGAAGCTGGCAAGCAAAGAAAAGCCACTCCTTTGTAGTATAATGTATAATCTTTTCATTAGAAATTGTTTCTTTACTAGTGTATAGTTATCAACCTAATCAAATAAAAAAAAAAAATCTTGACTCATTTATATTTTTTTTATTAAAACATATTCTTAAGTTCTTAAGTTTTCTTGGGTAAGTATAAGGCCAAAGCCTGTTGTGTCACAAAACAAATCAACAAGTTCTCTTTGTGACTCTTTGTTCTTATCTGAAGCTTTGTGTCCAAATCACATAGCAGGAAATGTTAGGACTACATTTTTACTTTTTTTAAGTTATTATTATTATCTTTTATTTATATAGCGCCAACAATGTACGCAGCACTTAATACAATACGTATATTCAAGGGGTATGACAAGACGAGAATTTACAGACTAAGACAAACCGATACATTCGGTGGAGAGAGCCCTGCTTACAATCTTAACCCCTTAAGGACAATGGGCGGTCCCTAAACCCATTGACAACAATGCATCATTAAGGGGTTAATTAGCTATCCCTTTAAAGTGGAATAGTTCTCTATTGGAGTGTGATATTAATCATGCAGTATAAATCCTAGTTTGCATGTTATATTTGAAGGTTTTTTTAAAACGTTTCTGAATTTATAACCATTTCAGTGACTTTAACATAACAACTGTGGAACTCACTAAGGAACCATAAAGCAGATACTCAACACCTTCCTGTTTACATTTATTATTACCAGTGATACATTGTTTTGAATATCTAACTTATTATTTTTCACTGGTAAACCCCATGGGCCAGAGCTTTTTTGGCATTTTTGCTAAGTGGATATTCGGACACAATTTTCGTATTTTACTTTTAGTGTGCCCACACATATTGTCCTGCCTGTTACTATGCATAAAATATAAGAAAAATAAAAAGCACATTTCCCAGTTTTATCTGCGATGTTGTTTATGCACCTAAATTGGGCACCTAAAGAAAAAGAAATGCTCAGAATGTATTAACTTGTTCAGACGGTTGCAGGTCAGATATAAGAGGGTGTGACTGACGTTTGGCCAGGTACAGATCGTGTGGTTTAGAGGGTGTAGGCTATTTCACCAAAGTCAATTCGACAGACTTGATGTAGCCATTTCAGTAACAAACATCCAACTTAAAAAGTTGTGTTTTTGGGGGGTTTTAAGGGTAAGATATGTGGAGCTAAAAAAAAGTGACCACTTTCTATATCTACTTCCTTTTTTTTTTTAAACTGGCTTTCACAGTTATTTTAAATTTTTTTTATGTCCCCCCCCAAAAAAAAAACCAAGGCAGTGTTCTTATTTGCGGGGGCCTGTAAGGGCAATTACGTTAGAGTTTTGGTGTCTTGCTGCAGACTTTGCGGGGGCTTTGTGGTACTAGGAGGAACCCTGCATGAAATGGTTTTGATGAACAAACTCTTCTCACATGCTTATTATTATTCAAGATGCACTGGGGTTTTCTGTTATATGGGTAGAAGAGGCGGTTTTGGCTGTACCAATGCCTGGGTTCTGTTGTGTGGGAACCCTTTCTGGTTTTTTTTTAATTCTCTACTTGTACAGGTGCTTTAGTAAAAATGTATTTTGAAATCTTTACACTGGCATATTAGCATATAGGTCATAGACTATTGATAAACAATGATGAAAGGTGTTCCCATGTTGAGTAGTCTGGTAAATGCAGGTGAGGATATAGCCTTTCATTTTTCACATTATTTGTGTGTTTTAATCCCATATCTGGAAGGTTTTGAGGACATCTTCCGCCTGTACTACAACCTCATTAGCAATGTATCAGAGGAAAATATAGAAAGTGGAGTAGGTGTTCATATATGAACCAAGGCAGTAGATGAATGAAGTTTTGCTCCGGTATAAGTTAATTATTTTTTATTGTGAGCATAACGATGTTAATAGCCAAAACTATTTCATTTCTCCAGTTCTAACTGGTTTAAAAGTAGTCCTTTCACTGGTGATGCTAGGATTTGCAGTAAGTGAGGGTATATCAGAATCTACCACATTTGGAGCAATCCATTTTGACTTGCCGGGTATAAGCTTGAGTAGATACCTTCCATTTAATCCTCAGAGGTTGACAGAATAGCTGTTGGGGTAGTTAATGCACGTAGGAGGAAAAAAGATACACTATATTCAGACCAAATTAAGTGGAGGACCTCAGCTGTAAAATGTAAAATAATTTACTCTAAGCACAAAAGATAGCAAATGTCAGTGTTAATCTAAATGATATATTGAAAGTCTACTAACCTATTTAAAGAATCTATAAAGAGACAAATAGAACTATGATTTTGATTTCTGTAATCGAAGATGATTTACTTTAAACCTGATCTATACAGTATGATCTTTTAAATGATAATTTTGAATATTTCCTTTATTAAAGATATTATTCCTTTTATGCTTCAGCTTATGAAGAAAGTGGATTACTGGAAAATGATGATGTAAGTGGAAGACCTACTATTTATTGTGAACATGCACCTGATGTTTTTCTTATGCAACATAGACTAAGAGAATTGTCACTAAAATTCACAGTTTTTAAGTATTGACACACCATTCACGGCAGAGTGTATGTTATTGCTTTTATTTTAATTGCAAATGTCTTTCCAGGCCACTGTAGACACCAGCAAAATCACAGATGCCTGCAAAACAAAATCTGATCTTGGAGGCGAAGATGCAATTTTGCAGACTAGAACTTATGACCTGTATATCACATATGACAAGTATTATCAGACACCAAGACTTTGGTTATTTGGTTATGATGAGGTATGTCCCTTATAAAATATAGTTTTTCTTTTAAAAGGGCAATTTAAGAATTTAATTATTCTTTCACTGGTGTAAAAGTGCCTTGTCTTCAAGAAAAATATAGAAGTCATAGGATTATTTCTCAAAAGAAATGTTTTTATTTATCTTGTTTCCCTTTTTATTCCTCATTTAATCATTTGTCACTTATTTTTTTATGAGCGATTCTATAAATGTTAAATATATACCTGAATTATATTACCAACACTCTACAAATTAAAATCAATAGAAACATTAAATGCTATTATTATGCATAGAAACAAAAATATTTTACTGTGTAGGTACTGAAATGAAATAATTCACTGTTACAATGTACATTTCCTGAGAAAAATCAGAATTGGGAAAACAATGTTTGTTTTATTATGTGGCAGAAATGTTATGTGTGTGTTTTGTGTCTGTGTCCTGATATGTTTAATTGGGTTGCTCGTGATTACTATTCTTGAATACATACTGTAAATTCCTATATATATATATATATATTACTCGCGTGTTTCCCTAAGGCTTGGTTTCCATTGGGTTTTTTTTTGCTAAAAACGCCTATAAAAACCCCAATAGCGCCACCTGGCGTTTTTTTTGTGAAAAACGGCTGCAGCCAGATGTTAGCTGTAATTCAATAGGAAATCGCAAAATGCCATTTCCACTTGGCGTTTTTCTGTTTGGCGTTTTTTCAGTCCTCTGGCGTTTTTCTGCTTTTTTGGGCTCTGTGGCAGTTTTTCAAAACTGCAGCATGTTGACACTCTGGCGTTTTTTGCAAGAAATCTTGGCTTTTTTTCTCCAATAGAAGTCTATGGGAGAGAAAAAACGCCATGAAAAAGCCATGTGGGTTTATTGCCTTGGCGTTTTTTATGGCGTTTTTTCCACAGTTACAATGCAGAGGATGGACCCAGTATCTGTGTGTCCTACGAGAAATAGGCTGAAAACAAACAGTTTCACACAAAACAAAGTCCTGGACTGGTTCATATTGAATTTTACACAATTTGGAACAAACATGCCATTACAAACAAACATACGCGACCGGATCCTGCGTGCCAAAAGCAACAGCAAACAATTTGCACCATCATTTGGGGCCAATCTTCCCAGAGGAGCAGACATTCGGAATAAAGCATGCCTTACAAACCACAGAAAAGAGACAAAAGGGTCTACCAAGTAAATGACATCAGGAGAGGGCAGATACTTGCCATTTATCCTAATCCCTTTTAGCTGGGTGAAACTTCTAACTTGTAAAGGCTGGAAAAACTGCCTAAGGTCAAAAAAAGCAATTTCCACAGAAAGGCTAAAACGCCAGAAAAAACTGCAGAAAAAACGCCAAAACGCAGGTAAATGCAGTGGCAGTTTTCTTGGCAGTTTTCCTGGCGTTTTTCATCAAGAAAAAAACGCCGGACAAAAACCCAAGTGGAAACCTAGCCTTATACATGAACAAAATAACATGAACTCTGGGTACGTTTTTTTTTTTTTCTGAAAATGTATTTTTTGCTTACACTTAATTCCTCATATTTTACTGTGCTTTTTGTTTGTTATGTTGTGAAACTCTTTTTGTATTTACAGTGTCTTCATTATTATTCCTAGCAACGTCGGCCATTGACCGTAGAAGACATGTATGAAGACATTAGCCAAGATCATGTGAAGAAAACTGTGACGATTGAGAATCACCCCAACCTCCCACCACCACCAATGTGCTCTGTCCATCCTTGCAGGTAACCACCCCATGCAAAGTCCAAAAATATAAAAAATGAAAAATACAAAGATTTTTTATGAGCAAGTCTTTGTAGTATCTTACAACAAAATCCTGACATGGAAAGAGTTAAGCTACTGAAATATCCATGGGGTGTCTAGTTTTCAGCTGGATTCAACAATAAAGCAGATTTAACAATTTTAAAAAAAAAATGCTCACCTTCAAAATGTATCCTTTTTAGAGTGGTATCACTGTGCTCAGGAGATGTTGCTGAACACATATTGGGGGGGGTGTCTGGAAGATCATACCTAAAGTACAATGTGTGTGAAAAAAATACTACCACAAACCTTGAGAAAACCTGGTGGTAGAATTAGTGCATAGGAAGAGTTAAAATATCAGTATTTGAAATATACCGGGGCGTCTAGTTTTCAAAAATATATGTTTTTATTGGGTAAGCAGAATTGGGCGACTTCAAAGATACCCCAAACAGGACATGGAGGAGGGATGAACAGATGTCAAAATTCCAAATTGAAAAATGCGCACCTCCCAAATGTGGCCCCTTAGCCCTCAAACAACCAGACAAACCTATGCATGGGTGGAATCACTGTACTCAGACGATGCTGTTGTGAACAAAAAAAAAACCCACACAAAATACTACCGCAAACTTTGACTAAGGCTGGTGGTAGAATTAGTGCATGGAAAAAGTTAAAATACTAGCATTTGAAGTAACCGCTAAACGGGAGTACTGCAAAAATGTTATAACAGCCGCGGTTACAAAGGGTATTCGATCCCTAAGGGGTTAAAAGTAGGACCGACTTCTCCTGAACAAAATGATGTATAATTTCTGTGGATTAAATATGGAAAAGGGGAATCTTGGTTTATCAAGAAATGACAAAAAATATTTTAATCCTTTGGTTATGAAAACTGTAGGGGTTAAGTCTCTTTATTGTGTTCTCCTTGTTGACTGCACTAGGCAGATATTTTTTTAAATAAATAGTACCCTGTTTAACTAGGTAAACACTAGTTCAACTTTGGCGCAATTTGGTAGAAATATTCTATTGGTTTTGATTGAATTTTCTGCTGTTTGCTTTCTAGTATGTTTGTCCTTATTTTTATGTCTATGTAAAAATAAATAATGATGAGAAGGAAAACCAACCAAATAGTTCAGAACTGTCACACTTTTGTTTCTTGCCATCAGACATGCAGAAGTTATGAAGAAAATAATTGAAACAGTCGCTGAAGGCGGAGGTGAATTGGGAGTGCATATGTATCCTTTGGTATTATTAATTTAGCCCCATTGCTTGCTTACCTGTCAGTTCCAGCACTGGCTGGGGGAACATAGCAGGATGGGTCTATTGAGACCTCGATGGGAGAACTTTTCCACTACTGATTAGCAGCAGGCAATCTGTGGCACAAATCACCAGACTCGTGGAGATGGGGAGCTACATCTTTTTATTAAGAAAAAAAAACATCTAAAGAATCCATATTTAAGTATTCAGTGTTTTAATATGCATTAATCTTTCGTATGGCTGGCTGGGACATTAAACTATCCCTTCGATGAAACTTTCCAAACTAGGAGCAGTTGTCATGTGAATGACAATGTCAAATTTTGTGGCAAAAAGGCTAGGATCTCTGAAATCCATCCTTCAAACTACCAGTAATCTGTACATTTGTGGCAGACCTGAAATGATCCTCACGTGTTTCTTGCAAATCAACACTTACCTTTCCATCTTTCCATTACAGCCTGTCAATAGCAATGTAGACAAAAAAAAGGTATGATTTTCGGTTTTGAAAAGTGCAGATGAATCTGAAAGGCTTGAGACAAGAAGAGACTGGAACCTTGGTTATGGACATAATATAATATATTATGTATAGCAACCTTGTCCTCCTATTATTAAGATATGTTATTTTTTTTAATAGCAATAATGCAATAATAATTTACTTTAGGTATGTAATGTAACTTGTTAGAGAAAGCTTTTTCCTTAATTGCTTTTTTCCAGGTACCTTCTTATTTTTCTAAAGTTTGTACAAGCGGTCATCCCCACCCTAGAATATGATTATACAAGACATTTTACAATGAACTGAAATATAACATGCTGAAATGCAATTACAACAGCTGATTTTTAAAGACAGTTACATACCATGTCTTTTTTTTTGGTTTTCCCATACATAAAAATATGCAAAGTTTCTTTAATGTATTATAAGCTTATTTGATTAAATACCTGCATTTAAACAAAACTGTTTGCCTATCCTTGCCTATCACCCAAATTAATAATAAATTAAAGGGGGATTGTAGAGTTTTTTTTCCATTTGGGGAAAAAAGTTGCCTTAGGGCATGGTCAAGTGTTTCATGTGTTTCATAAATACAACTGAACTCTACACTGGCTTCTTGATTCTTTTCTGAGAATCAGCTTCCCGTTTTTATTGACTAAATATTACAAAAATAATGTTGCAAAAGTGTAATGTCACAATTTTTACTTGTTTCAAGGTTACACACATTTGCTAAAGGGAGAGTTATAAGAAGACTTTGTAGGAGAATTCTGGTTCCAACTCCTTGACTTCACTATAAATCTTGAAGGTCTTACCCCGGTATGTTTTTGCTGCAGGAAGAACTTGCCTGGCCCCGTATAATTCCTAGTTTAAATTGGTGAGAACCAACAAAGCCACAAATACCTTGCAAACTCCCCTGACCACTCTCCCTTTAGGCAACATACCCCTAGGTATTCTAAAGATGCAGTCCCAGTGAGCCCATGCAAAAAAAGAGTCTAGGTTGACTTCATGGGATTTTTTTTTGTTCTTGTGATACCCATTGCACCAATTTAGCTATGTGTTATGCAGCAACTACTTTGCCCTCCTCGCACACAACTTGCAGAGTGATAATATTTATTAATGCAATGAACTTGAGAACCAAAATGTTCATGCGTGTCCCATAAGCTCCTGGTTTAGCGAGTACATTACGGTTTCTTGAGGCTAAATCGATCACATCTAGATTGGTTAAACACCTTGATACATTTATTTATTGAAATATATTTACTTTTTAATTCAAGTACCCCCGTTTTCCAAATTTTCCAAGCATCACATTGAGAAACATGATGCTGAAGTGGCCTAATGAGACTCAAATATTACTTCATTCTCCTAAATGCCCTCTTGGGGGCAGCGTGGTGTCAGCAGCTCACTCTGATGAAATCACCACCCATCCCAGGGTTCATCTCCCTAGTTATTTGGGGGCGGGGGGATGTTTTTTTTTATTGCGGAAGGAAAACGCTGGTTTTATTCCATCATTGCACATTGAGATCCTCACGTCTACAATTGTAATACTTGGATATGAGTCATAACAAGCTATCAATGCAAGAGGTCACTGTCCATTGCTGTTAATCCCACTATGTATGTGGAAAAACAGTTCAATAATTGTCAGGTCTCATGATAACACGAAAACAACCACATTTCTTTGAAGTTTATTTCAGCAACAATTTTTTTTTTTACACCAGATTAAAGTCTTTTCATCTCTACCTGAAATACTTAACAAAATACGGCTCATGTGTGAACATTTCCACAGCCTGCAAATAACTCCGGTTCTGCTTTTTTTTACTTTTTTTGTTTGTTAGGTAACATAATATGCATTTTTACTTCTTGTTTCCTCCCAAACCCCTGGTGAGAAACTTCTGAAGCTATCACGAAGATGAATGGTGAAAAAATCATCTTATAGCATCCCTATTCCCGATTCCTATCCTCTTACATCAGAGGTTCCTTTTTAGTTTTATGTCAAATCATTTTCTCATAATACACCTCTGACCCTCTGTTCACTACTTAAAATAAAGATCTGAATTAAAGTTATGTCTCCTATAATCTATGCCTCGCTTTGATACCGTGGCAGGGTTTTCCCTTTGTTTTAATCTTTTTTTTTTTTTTTTTTTTTTGTATAATACGTTAAATTTCCTGTTTACCTTTTAAAGTTGAATGTACATTCTGGTAACGGGCATAACTACTAGTTCACGAGAAGGAATTGAAAGTTAACTGGGCTGCACTTTCCAGAAACCACTATTTCTATGACTAAATATTAACTTTTTGTTTAAAGTGAACAAACATCGTGTTGCTTGCTCAGTACAACACGTATCATTTAAGTAAACATGCCTTGTACTTAGCATACCGATGGAACGCCTGATTATAACAAAATATACATACGTGCTATTTAGGATTGTTACTTTTTAATAGTATGTTTCCTGTAAAGTTTGTGTTGTGATTTATATGTTCCTTTTACCCTTTCCATGCCAGTACATAAACAGGAATCACACAAAACTCCTATTTATATACAATCAACAGCTGGGTGGAGATAGGGGTTCCCCTTATTTACATATCTGCTGATAAAACCTTTATTGCCCTTTTCCCCATTATGTCTCTCTCTTCTAAGAGTACGCAATGTTTTCTGTATATGAGGGTATCACAGCGTTCTATAGTCCTGAAAATAACGTGCAAAAAAAAGTGAAAAACAATTCAATTGTGCTAATCAAATACATTCCAAATACTCTGTTACATAATCTGCTATCAATAGTTCAACAAAGTCCCATTCAAAATGTCATTGGACAATTGAGGACATAATGTCATTACTGGGAAGAAATGAATTCATTGCATTTTATTTATGACTGATTGTAATCCAGTTGTTTCATTTTGCAACTTTACCACTCACATCAAATATAATATATCGTTCAACATAATGCTTGCAGGATACTCTGTAGCCTGCTCTGACCTTTAGCAAGTCTCGGCTACTCAGTCAACAGGGATGTCCTCTGACTTTGTTTATTCATGTTTTTACTTGCCTCTGTCAAAATATTGTCTCCAGCTGCACAAAAATCTTGGAGGGAAAATGTATTTTGTGGGAAACGACACATTACAGGCTTCAGCAGGTTTTGGTGTGAACTCCAGGGTCCAGACTAGAGGTTAGAAGGTAAGTCCAAGGAAAGGTTTCTTGACGAAGAAAAATAAGTTTTTCAAGTGTCGGATGATGGAAGGCACCTTTTTTTGTTACATAAATGTGATTGCTGATATCCTGAAATAACCTATTCTTGTGGTTCAGGGGCTCCTGTCCCAGCTGCTAATGAAACATTTTACAGTAAAGAAGATGGACACAGGAGAAGGTGCTCTGGAAGAAGTGCAGAAAGGCATACCATTTGGGAGACGTAGTAAAAAAAATAATAGCACTATTGTCATATAATGGGTTCAGCCTGGTAGAAATTGATGTACTACCCAGGGGTGCTATTGGGAGGTCCAGTCATGTTATAACCATGTACTTATGTCAGCAGTCTAGTAATCACTAATAATTCAATGATGTAATGTATAGGGTTTGATATTTCCTGGGTTTTTGCAAAAACTTTTATAAAGGTTAAGTTTACCATCAAACATGTACATTGGTGTCATTTATTGGGTTGGGTTTAATGAATTAAGGCATGATTTTAATTCTATGAAACCACAGATGTAGGTGACACTGTATGTTTGGTAAAGTAGGATATGGCCTAGGAGGGTCGCATGAGAATCTTCAGATTTACCCTGAAATTCTAAATCAGGATTCACAGGCATTAAACTACAATATATGTTGTTTTCTATAAATGAGATACTCGGTAGACTTCCTACCAAAAAGAGGCTGCCAAGGGGAAAATTTACTAATCCCAACATCCAGGATAAGATGCAAGTGGAAAGGGGGAATAATGCTTCATAAATTCACCATTTATAGAGCACCTCTGAGCTTTGTGTATTGCTCTGGGCACAGGGCCGGCCGAAGACTTAACGCCGCCTGGGGCGAAGTTTAAAACGCCGCCCCCCCCCCAGCCGACGCCATAATCTACGATTCCACCCCCCCCGGTACTTACCTTTAAACAGTCCTGCGGCGAGTCTCCCTGCTCTGCCACGGTGCCGGCTTGTAATGCTGAGCGCCGGAAATTGACGTCACTTCCGGCGCTCTGCATTACAAGCTGGCACCGGGACCGAACAGGGAGATTCGCCGCAGAGGAGAGAGAGAGAGGGGCGCCGAGCGGGTAAGCGAAAACCACTCGGTGCCCCTCTCTCCTCCGCTTAAAAAAACAACAAAAAAAAAAAAGCGCTTGGGGCGGCAAAGTGCCGCCCCTTCTAAAGTGCCGCCCCTTCTAAAGTGCCGCCTGGGGCAATTGCCCCAGTCTGCCCCATTATAGGGCCGGCCCTGTCTGGGCAGGTCCCCATTGCACTGAAAGCCTGAACTCACAAGCACAACTTTAGGGAACTCACCCAAGTTGCCAAAATCTTCACAGAGCAATTTTTTTTTGAGTCGTCATGGCTCTGGCTTGGAGCCTTTGCTTCTTCGCTACCCAGGGCCCGGCCAAAATCCAGCCAATGTTTCCTCAACCAGCTATATCAGGGATCAGCGAATTAAAATGTTTGCTAAACTATGTCTTTCTTCAGTCCATTAGCATTTCAATGGGAAATGCTGCTTGGCTACCCATCGGGCAGCTGCCTACTTTCTCCCACTTGTGATCGTCTTCAACCATAGACCCAGTTTTTGCGAGTCCGAACCATACTCACACCCAAGTGTTAAACTCAC
The DNA here is from genome assembly GCF_027358695.1 of Spea bombifrons. Taxonomy (NCBI): domain Eukaryota; kingdom Metazoa; phylum Chordata; class Amphibia; order Anura; family Pelobatidae; genus Spea; species Spea bombifrons. The sequence continues at coordinate 35,664,714 of NC_071088.1, forward strand.
AAGCATACCCATTTCAGGTGTCAAAATGAGAACAAATGTTTTGTAGGGAGTGTCGGACCTTACATGAAGGACCACCTCGCGAAGGTGGGCACGTGGGATCTGCAGTGGAGGTTTGTGCTGATGTAACTCAAAGCTCCGTTAATATTACAACTACCTCATCAGAGGATCTCCCAAGCCAGCCGTAATCCCCAATGCCAGCAAAAGCGGGCAATGGGCCACCTCCCTGACCAATGGGACATGAACACTGACTGTTGGGAAGCATGCATTAGTGTGGTCGAGACATCAACCTTTTTCGTTAAAAAAAAACAAACAAATGACACAAAACATATAATTTTATGGTGGATAAGAATGTATATGATTATTTTGGCTCATGTAACACATTCTATCAGGAAAGGGGCAAAAAAAGATAAACAATTTTTTTAAAATCTTTACTGTTCTTTTAACATACCAACAAAAATTTCAAAATGCCAAAGAGATACTTTTGCCTTAAAGCCTCTTTGTTCCTCCGCAGACCACCAACAAAGCATGGTTTTTAGGTCACTTAAATCAAAGTCCGTTACCCTACCTGTATAAACATAAAGTCAATTCTATGCCTTTTTTAACCCTTTAACTAATCCTGTACAATCAATAGGATACACCCCACCTCCAAAAGAAAAGACATTGTGTAGATGGCTTACTGTAGTTACCCAAGTGCAAATTAAGCTTCTATATTTCTATGAAAAAGTGAATCACATATTTAATTATTGTTTCTAGTGTTCAAAAATGCAACATGTTAAACAAACAGAATGACCAATTCCAAATTTTATTTTACAATCAGTTTTTCTTTTTGCAGGATGTCCCATTTTGATGTTGTAGAGCACTTCTCCAGGTACAGTGTGAAGGTTTAAGTCATTAATGTTAAACCTCACCACACAACCTTCTCTCTCTATGGGCCTGCTAGTGACTTATAGAGACTATTCCATGGATGACATATACACTATTCGCCTTGGGATGTTGCAAGTCCCACTCATTCCCTTTTGTGCTATAAATGCAAGCAGCCAGCTTCTGGGTGTGTGCAAATAATTTGTGCTTTGCTCACTTGCAACTTCCACTACTGTTTAAGCTGCCCTAAGGGGATGTGGGAGGCTCAGCATCTCCTGGTCAAAGTGTCAATACCTGGAACAAGAGGTCAGCTTTATTGATCAGGTTTTTCCTGGTGTTTACAATTGAAGCTGGCTGGCTTCTGCCTAGGCAGTGAGTGTCTGCCATGCATCCAGGGAAAAGGTCCTCTGTCTTCTTCTTGCTGGTGGGGGGCTTCCTTGTACAGTGCCTCCCCCAAGCTGCTGGGGTACTCAGGGAGTATTATGTGGCTGCTGTTGCTGTTGATTGGAATTACCAAAACCAGGAAGGCCAGAGGTACAGTAATATTTTATATTTAGTGTCTCTTATGTTAAAAGACAAGTTAGAAATGCTACAGTATTGAGAGATTCCTGGTAGCTGTGACTTGATTAGAATATTTACTGTTGTAAACGTATGGATGGTGGAAAATAGAGAATAATGCTTAAGTTTTACTCCTTAACTTTCTTTTGTGTTGGGCTGCAGTAGCTATAAAGGTACAATGAAAATAGAAATTGACAAACAACGGTGCTAATCTCTTACTGCCAGTGCTATCAAATCTCCATTCCTTTACGCATTGCTCAAAAAAAAAATATATATGTACTATCATCTTTAGATGTGCATGATTTTTAATTAAAATGGTTATTTGGTAAGTGGAAATAGTTTTTATTATTAAAAACATAAAAAAGTGAGCATACGAAAATGGAAAATATAGTTTCACAGATTGTTTTCCTGTATTTAAGTTGCTCTCGTCTTTGTGCCTTGGTATGAAAGAATAGGCAAAATGTGAAAAATAGCAATTCCTGCTGTTCTGCTAAAATTCCAGCAATTACAATAAGCCATCAGGTAAAAATTAACTTGCGAAAGTTCTGTGAAACAAGCAAAATGTCAATGTTGACATGTCTAATACTAAGGCACACAAAAGTCACTTTTTGATACCTTGGCCATATTTAAATGGTTTTCCTCATTTGCTTAAACCTGGTGTTTTAGACAGCATAGAATGAAAGCATGAAAGTACATGGACGTTTTCCTTGAAGCCGTGTCTATCTTGACTTCTTAAACATGAAACAACGAAAAGATGACATATGCTGTGACTTTGCATGTGGCTCTGCACAGGGGAACATTTTTGTCACTTTTCACTCAACATAGTAATACAGAATTATTGGCTAAAGTTTTGTACAATATCATTGTACATTTACAATGCAGATTGAAAAACTTGTGTGCAGCCAAAATGTTTATCAGTATATCCCAAACTCAGATGGTGAATTACTCCATTGCATTTTCATTACAGATTATTAAAGAATTTATATTTTGAAATAAATCAGGGTCAACCTCGAAAATCTCACAGTATATCTTAAAATGGTACTATCTGCATTGGCAAGGTTTGCTTTCTTCTCATATGAAACCATAATTGTAATTATAAGTAAGTGTTTACAGGAATCGGTGACCCAAACCGTTTGCTGCTCTGATTCATGTCTTTTAGCCAAACTAGGAGTGGTCAGGGGAGACCTGGTATCTTCTGGCCATGTGAAGCCAGGTGGCACCTGGCACCTTGCCTCCTAGCAGTACTTACATTCACCCCAACGCACACTCACCATAACACTCACTTTAACATACTAACACGCACTCAAAACTTACTCGCTAACTTACACATACACTCTAACACACCCAGAGTTTCTGGGGCTGGTCTAGAAGCCTCATCCACATGGCTGGCTAACACAGAGATCTATGGCTGGCCCCTGAGTCACATAGGATAACGTGACCCTAAGTGTCTGGAGCAGCTGCATCCTGAGAGAGGGAGAGCAGGCTATGTTTTAGCAGTGTACGTGTGTCATTATTAACCTTTTAAATTCTAGAGTGCAAACCTCCCATTAAACAAGAGTAATCATTGTTAGTATCTATGGATGTTTTCTACCCCACTTCTTATAAATACCCATGATCCCCATCACCTTACCTAGTCTTATTGTGAGGTCTATGGCAGGCTTCAAGAAGGGATTGGTAGTATAATAAGAATGTGCTTTGTTTTTTAATAAAAATGCTTGAGATATATATTAAGGAAACCTTACTTTAACAGTAGCAAAAGGTATATAGATCACCAGTATTTGCTGGACATTTCTCCCATGGCCTTGTCATTATGCCTCAAAAGGCCTTTGTTTTGGACATTCCACCTGGTGCCCCAGAGGCATGTATAACTTCATCAAGCCTATCATGGACTCTGGTCTATCATGGATTTATTTTCATAATTATACTTTACCTAAAGTATTATTGGTTGAAGGAATTCTCTTAGTGTCAAACAGTTTTCTGAATTATTTTCTGGGAACAACAAAAACAAACAAAAAGATCTTCTTGACCTTCCAGTCTGCATTGATTATGTGAGCAGCCATAACAAAACTGTGGAACATAAGCATTTAAAAAAAGAAAATCAGATGGCAGAAAAGAACCATTTAACCAATCTGTTCTGCCCATTTCTCCTGACATAGAGACTCAAACCTTGATCAGTCCTTGGTCTTGTCTTTTATCCAGGACAGCTTTATGTCTATGCCATGAATGTTTACATTGCCTCACTTGCCTTGTCTGACATGTCTCCCCAGAAATAAACTTCTGTACTTTGTTAAATCACTTTGAGTATTTAAATGTTTCTATCACATCTCTTCTCTTCTTTCCTCAAAGCTATACATATTGAGATGTTTCAGCCCTTCCATAGAATTTTTATCCTACAAACCATTTAATATTTTAGTAGTCCTCCCCTGCCTGAACTCTTTCTATATCAATATCCTTCTAGACATGGGGTCTCCAGACCTGTACACAATACTCTAGGCAAGGTCTGTAAAACAATATATAAAGTGGTGGAACCACCTCCCTCTTCTTGCTACTAATGCCTCGAGCTATCCATCCCAGCACCCTGCTAGCTTTTTCCAACACCTTATTGCACTGCCTTTTTAGCTTTAAGTCCTCTGAAATAATTATTCTTAATTCCCCCTCTTTTGTTGTCACTGACAGAACAGCAGGGTGGCTTGCCAAAGTATTTAACCCTCTAAGGTCCCGTCACCCCATCTACAAAAATAATAACAGCAATTCTAATTTGACAAAAGAAAAAAAATTGTCAAGCTTAATGAGAAAATATAAAAAATAAAAGTGAAATAATTATAATAATAATACTAATAATAAAAGGGAGTGGAAACCTAAACAGGTGCAAAGGGTGTTTTAATACATCAATCTGATATACAGTGGAGAAGTTATTTAGAATATTGTGGGATGGGGGTCTAAATATATGAATGTGGACACAGGTCACTGTGGTAACCCAGGTTTATGATTATACTTTTTGTATTGGACAATAATTACAAATAAAATAACAGCTATCATTTTGAAGCAATTTATGAACAAACAAAAAACTGCTAATAAGACAACTATCGATATAGAATCGGTCACCATGACAAAACCATTCTTCTGTTTTCTGAGACAGTAATAATTTCAAAATATGAGTGGTTTGGGAACTTGTGAAACTTGGTGATCAGTGGTGAAATTGCTTGTGCAATGGCACCTAGGTTACATTTCAGTGCAGTGTATGTGTGTGTGCATTGACCTTGGGGTTTACTCAAGTAAAAGTGTTGACCCATCCTGGAAGAATATCTCTTACTTTCACAGGTTGTGGGGAAAACTCACTTGCCCACCCCTTAGCACTGTACAATAAACAAAATGTTTTCCCTTGTTTGGACTGCACTACATTAAACTCCATCACACACCCTAACCCTGTTGTCACTCTACGACGACTGCTCCTTGAACTCAAATTGCCTAAACTTTAAACCTGAATTACTGTCGAAAGTGCTGCACTAACAAGCAGTCTCTCTGTAGAACACGCCTGGGTTGTCGGTTTTGCTTTATGTTATGTTTCAGGGCCAAGTGTCATAGTACGTGTATGCCTGCTTTTCTTTCTCACTTGTAACCTATTGAAAAAGTAAAAAAGAATAATAATGCATGTATTTCTAAAAAGGATATGCATTGCAAAGACCATTTCAAACAGAGTTGTAGAAATGTGTACAACCACTATAGATGACTCGTTGTACCTTATTCTAAGTAAGGAGGCAATTCAAAGAGGCACATTAACTAGACATAGTGGCACAAAAAATACCTTTTAGTCACCGAAAAAGCTTTCATTTAATTCTATACACCCCTCTGCCTCTAGCTGGTCTCCTTCCCTTCACTCTGGTAGCTGCTTTTTCAGAGACACAGCTCCCGACACAATTTGCAGGCTGCAGACACCAGGTAGTTTTATTTCAAACATGTATTGCAGCTACTTCAGCTCCCATAACTCTCAGCCAGTATGGCATGTTAAGCATTATAGGAAAGTGAGTACAACTGTGTTGTCAAAGTTTAGTTTTTGTTGACATGTGTTGACCGCGTCTACAATAATATTCAGCAGCCATTTTGCTGCCTGAACTTCACGAGAATTGTAGTTATAGACTGGGGTTGTGGTGGCCTCATATATTTTTTCCTATTAATGGGTAACTAACATTTGCCTCTCACCAGAAAACCCCTCTCCTGAGCCAACAAAGGTGGGCAATGAGGTAAGGAGGTATTGAGGTGGGAGAGGGGAAAGGAGTGGAGGATATTTTGCTCTCTCTTGAAAACATCCTGCTGAAAAATATGGAAAAGCTAATGGCGGCGTATGTTTTTTTTTTTTTTTTTGTCGTTAAATTCTATGTTTCTGTGTAATTTTCAGAGAATTCACTGTATATAGCAACCCTTATGGGTTATCTTTCTTCCAAAATATATGGGAGACCATTATTGTATAGCATGCTCCCTCTTGGGTAGAAATATCCATGGCAACCATACATTGGCTTATTTATTATTATTATTTATTAATTTTGACAGGTAAACTATCTATATTTGGGCAATTCGGTAATTTTCCCTTAGTGGAAACAAAAACATAAAACTATAAATCTTGTTTTATCTGATAATTTTCAAATCAAATACAGACTGACAGGAAGTTGCTTCTAAGTACATGTATTCACTAAAATATTTGCATTATATTGTTTTTGTTTAACTCCAGTTATGTTTTCAAGAAGCTAATATACAGAGAATATGAAGCAGACTTTCAAAAGGCAAAACCAGCTTCAGAGTTGTTAGGTAAGAACCCGTACAGACATTTTGGGCATAAACATGTGTTATACATCACGATGCAGCCTTAGTAATATGAACTTATATCCATATTTATATAAGAAATATATGTACTCACAAATGGGTGGTTAGTAACTAAGTACAGCAGCATTTACCCCGTAAGATGATGGAAACAAAGCACATTTTGTAAACTAGGGAGGCTTTAGTTCCATTTACTAAAAATACATATACAATCATCCAGATTAACCATTTATGGGACATTCCGAAACACATTAAGTACACACAGGCTTAGTGGTGGTTGGCTTTTCCTGACTATTTTGGAGATAAGTAATAAGGAGAGACAGAACAGACACCAAAAAAATGCTTCTTATTACAATACAATCTTGAATTTTCAGAGGCTTTGTTATAGTCTATAACTACATATAACCCACCATTGTGTGATAGAGTTTAAAGCAGGGGTTGACAAATTTGGTTTGGATCTATGAGCCAGACAAAAAAATGTAGGAGCCAATTAGTGAAAACATTAAACCATTTAATAAGATGATAATAAGTTAATAATTAATTGATAAATATAGAAATTTCTATATAAGTTCTAACATATGCTTAGACACTCTAGCATCATACAGTAAAAGATAGACATGTTATAACACACACACCTAACACTATACACTCATGAACACGCATGCTAACACTATATGCTGACATATACTAACACACACAACACCATGCATTCATACATGCTAACACCACACTCTTATACACACACTCTCTTTGGTACTATACATACGCATACACACTGTCTCACAGTATACACACATTGACTTTTTACACTACAGTCCACACACTGACTTTGGCATTATATATATACACACACACATTGACTATAGCACAACTGACATACTCGCACTGACTAACACTACAGTACACACACATTGTCAAAATACATACACACACACTGACACTATGCGATCACACATACACACTGCATACATACACATGACTATAACACTACAGTAAACCCTTTGATAGTGGCAACTGAAAACATGTGATATGGCGAGAAGATGGCAGCTTTTACGTAGAGCAAAAATAAGAATGGTAATTAAAAAAAAAAAAAGCTCAAAGAACCAAGTATAATGTGGAATGTAAACCTGGCTTTTGTTACAAAGGCTCAATGTTTTAAGCCAACACATAATCCTCTTTTAATTGCAGTTCCTGCTGCTGAAAAATCCCAAATCTACTTTGTCTGCCCCCTGCTGCCATCTTTTATTCTGTTTATAGCTTTGTCCTCTCAAGCTATTAGGCACAAACAGTTTAATTACAGTTTTTAATTCCAAGAATTAAACTAGAAAATAATTCATTTAAAACACAGTACTGGTATTCAGTGAGCACAGTGGTAAGGAAGCGTAGTCTGTAAAAGTCTAAAAAGAATGCTATTTTTCTTAAAAGGGTTTATGAAGCCACAGTCTTAAAATATAGCGACCTTTGGAACTGAAATATTTACCCAAAGTTATAAGTTATGTATATGTTAAAAGAATATCCCAGCAAATTTGGCTCAGTCCCAGATGTTTTAAGGAAATTCTGCAAAATAATAAAATCATCCTGAAAGCTTGTGTGACTCAAGCTGGACCACAAATAGTTACCACAAACATCATTAATTTAGCTTGTTTTACTTGGTGAAATAGAAAAAGCGCAGTAAAAACCAGAAGCTTTATGGCTTTGAAATTTTACTAAAAAGTAAAACGAAATATGTAAAATTAAAGGGGAACTTATACAGTTGAAGTTTTAAGCGTGATTTAGTTGTTAACTAAAATGACATATAACTTGTGCTTTTTGGTTGGTGGTCAGGCTAATTGTTTGGGACATATTTAGTTGAAGCATAGATCATAGTCGAGTCCATTTACTTTCCTGAGGTTCTTGCTTTTTAGTATACATAATTTGCTAAGATAAATGGAGTTTACATATCATGTAAGAAATGTAGAATTTGGTTAAGGTAACAATTGTGCTTTAAGAAAAAAACATATTGACTATTTCTTTTTAAGGTATAATGGGTCCAACATTACGTGCAGAAGTTGGGGATACATTGAGAGTTCATTTCAAAAATATGGCTAACAAGCCCCTTACCATTCACCCGCAAGGCATTGCATATGGAAAGAAATCAGAAGGTAAAAAATGAATCAAATGAAGTTGAATATTTGTTGTATAACATCCAATCAAATGATAAAATGTGAATGTCCCTTGATTAGTTTATTTTAAAACTCAACTTATTTCTTATAGAGATGTGCAATGAGCACAACTTGCAAGTAATTAGGAACCCTACAGACTTTAGACACGTTGGAACAAAAAGCTTGCAAAAAGCTACTTAATTAAACTGACATTGACGGGATTAGACTTCATTATCTGATTATCATTAAACTAGTTGAGGATATCTGAAGGGCCTCTGTATTCACCAGGAACAAGTAAAGTTTGTATACCCTGGCACTGGTGCCTACGACAAGACATATAAAAACCACTGGCGGCTACAGGGCCTTTCTTGAAATGTTTACCATAAAGCTCTTCCCGTCTGTACCTGGCCTTCAAAGACACTGAGCCACAAGTTACAGTTCCCTTGCTCTACAATCAGTGTGCGACTGCTGTACAAGGATTATGACATTATATCTCGGTGCTCAGCCAACTAAGGCACAGACAGGGTAAGGAAGAGGTGTCATTGGCGGTCTGTGCCAGGAGGGGCATAGATCAGGCTCCATCTAGAAGACCACCATAGATAAGGTCAACATCCAATGGCAGATAAAATGGGAAATTGGGAGAACAACCTAAGTATATGTTAAGTGGAGTGGATGGGAAAAAGGGTAAAAAAAGAAACGTCAACACAAGGAGAGGGGAGAGGACAGGCTGTGGGTACAGACGGAGTGGGTAATGTTTTGGCTTTTGCATTCATAGGTCATTTTTAAGATTTGTCTCCAGTTGGACAGGCATAGACGGATGTAAAATGGGTCAAGTGTGAGCTGAAAGGGTGTTGCTGCCAGTTCCTTGTCTTAGAAAACTAATTGTGCTTATCATTTTTGTTTAGGTTCAAACTATGCAGACAAAACATATAGTTCAGAAAAGTTGGATGACTCTGTTCTGCCAGGCCAAACATACACCTACAACTGGGATATTACTCAAGAAGTGGGACCCAAGGAGGATGATCCAAACTGCCTTACCAATATTTATTATTCTCATGAAAACATGACGGAAGATCTAAATTCTGGACTTGTTGGTGCATTGCTTATATGTAAAAATGGTAACCGATGTTTATGTATAATATTGTTTTCATATGTAGTCATATGGATTTAAAGATTTACACGGAAAAGATTTACCCAAAAGAGTGGCTAGATTGTTAAATTAGATTGTGTTTGGATGTACATCTAGTGACCCCCAATGCTAACACACACATTGGTAATGTGACTTGAAAACCATGTTAATGTGTGTTATATGTCTCTTCCCTAGAATCCAAAGTGTGTGACAAGTGCATTAGAACGTAATTTGCCCATCTAAATTCCCAGTACCTTAGTTGCCAGATTGCATTGAAAAATAGATTTGATGGCAGATGGGAACCGCTCAGCCCATCTAAATCCCACCATATGCACTAGTTTGTATATGTTTTGTAATATGTTCTTGTTTTTCAGAAAGCTTAAACATTGATGGCACAGAAAAGTTGTTCAACAAAGAATATGTCCTGATGTTCGCAGTATTTGATGAGAATAAAAGTTCCCAAAAACCAACATCAAAAGATCATGAAACTTTAATGTATACAGTAAATGGCTACACTAATGGAACTATGCCAGGTAGGAAATTATTGGTAAACTAATTTCTAAGGGCTTTGACAAGCAGGGGCATATTCTGGCCTAGGCTTACAATGCCTAGGGCAGCGGGTCCAGGGGATGACAGTCCAGAAAAACCAGGCAGGATGATTGGTCTGGCGGGCTTGCCCCAGGGCCTGTTTGTTTTCAAAGCTGGACCTTGTACTATATGCTTAAAGTGATAAATCTATTTATATTTCATTTTTCAGATCTCAAAGCCTGTGAGGGTGACACAGTACGCTTGCATATAATAGGAATAAGCTCTAAACCAGAATTATTCTCTGTGCATTTCTTTGGGCAAAGTATCGAACAATACCATCACAAAGTATCAGTCATCAGTCTTGTAGGCACCTCATCCACAACAGCAAATATGACAGTGAACCAAAGTGGTAGATGGTTAATAACATCCCTTCTTAATAAACATCTTCAAGGTAATCCGTTTTGAACATCAGCAGCAAAGTTGGAATTACTTTTATTTTTCAGGTCTTGTTTAATGAATACTCACTGTTAAAACATGTGCATGAGGGTGACTAGTAGTGGACAAGGGGACTTCATGCCCAGGTTGCAGAAGAGACACCCTGAGGGTAATGTTACCCAGAGTACATAATTTCTTAGTAACTCCACTGTATTTGTTTGTATATGGTACACTAGTTTTACTTTAAGATCAAATAAAAACACTAGTGTTAATTCTGTATTTCATTTGAAGACTTATGTTACTATCATTTAAAGTGAGTAGATTAATATATCCATGGTCATTTGGACAGGTAGGGTCTTGGCAGAATAATGGTCCCAATTCTTTCCTGTGGGAACCAGGTATAGCGGTACCTACATCATGCGCACATAGATTAGGACAATATCAACTTCCAGAATTTTGGGGGGCTCAAACACTCACAAATGTATCAGTATGAGTTTGTAAATAGTTGTGGATCCAAATATATCCAGTGAAACAGTGAAGATGGTTAACTGAAATGTCCAGCTTACCTAAAAACACTTGGTTGAGGTAAGACCTACCATAATATAATGGGCATTGTGTGCATGTGTCTAAAATCATAACTTCTTCCTGATTACTGTTATTTGTATTACTCCAACATTTTTTTCATTTCTAGCTGGCATGCATGGTTATATTGACGTGGACACGTGTGGTGAAAAGGTTACCACTGTCCGTAGATTATCCATCTTCCATAAAAGATTTATTAAAGTCTGGGAACATTTCATTGCTGCAGAAGAAGTAATGTGGGACTATGCACCGGGAAAGCAGGGAACAGATAAGTAAGAACTGATTATGTTAACACATAAATATGAAAAGCTGTTCTTTTATTGAAAAGCTGAATTAATTACCAAACAAAAAAACAAAATACTGTCTGCGCTTCTCACCCTAATAAAGTTTTTTTCCTTAATTACCAAACATCAATAAGTGAAACAACAGTGCAGCTATTTAAAACACTGTAGTACTTTTAAAGTTTTTTGAACATAAGAGTAACTTGAGTTCACTTAAATGGAACACCAGGTTTGCTGTTGAGAATGAACTTGGTAAGTTACCACTTGTTACGTCATACTTACTGCTGCATGTTCTTCCTGAACAACTCAAACTTAGTTTAATCAGTCTACAAAACATTTTCCTGGAAGCAAACCTCAAGCAAACAGCAATGTTAAATTGGAGAGAGAGCCTCCATGGTGTCCTGCCATGGACTCCATGCCTGCTTATTATTTGGGGTATACCGTATTTGCTCGATTATAAGACGAGGTTTTTTTCAGAGCAAATGCTCTGAAAAATACCCCTCGTCTTATAATCGGGGTCGTCTTCTAATCAGACCTCAAATAGAGGTCTGATTAGGAGACTAAGATCCAGATCCCCCGCACCGCTGCAGGGGACCTGGATCCTCCTGTCGTCGCCCCCCCACACACACACTTACCGGTGCTTCCGGAGGTGAAGTTGGCAGCGGGGGTTTGTATGCGTCCGTCGCAAATACCTTCCCCGACTGTCAGAGACCAGAGTTCCTGATCTCTGACAGCCGGGGAAGGTATTTGCGATGGACGCATACAAACCCCCGCTGTCAACTCCACCTCCTTCCGGCTGCCGCGGAATGAGACGTCAACCCGCTGCCCCGGCAATACAGCAGGAAATTGGAAGCACCGGTAAGTAAGTAAGTAAGTAAGTGTGTGTGTGTGTGTGTGTGTGTGTGTGTGTGTGTGTGTGTGTAGGGCATTTCTGGAATGCCTTACACCCCTATATGCCACTCTGGCACTTAGGGGGTTAAAAGGCATATTATGGGGCAGAGTGGCATATAGGGAGGTATAAGGCATTTCAGGAGGCAGAGTGGCGTTAAGGGGGCATTTAATAGTGCACTCTGCCTCCTGAAATGCCTTATACCTCCCTATATGCCACTCTGCCCCATAATATGCCTTTTAACCCCCTAAATGCCAGAGTGGCATATAGGGGTATAAGGCATTTCTGGAGGCAGAGTGCTCTATATAATGCCTTTTAACTCCCTTAATGCCACTCTGCCTCCTGGAATGCCTTATACCTCCCTATATGCCACTCTGCCCCATAATATGCACTTTAACCCCCTAAATGCCAGAATGGGATATAGGGGTATAAGGCATTTCTGGAGGCAGAGTGGCACATAGGGGGTCAAAAGGCATACCATGGGGCACAGTGGCATATAGAGGGTTAAAAGGCATATCATGGGCCACAGTGCCATATTGGTGTGGCAAGCCTGGGGGCAGATGTGCGTAACTGGGGGACAGGTTGGAAAATACAAGAAATAAAAACAAAAAAAAATATTTTTCTCAATCATAGCTTTTATTAAAAAAAATAGTTTACATGAATTAACATTTACTGGTAAAACTTTTTTCCTTTAGGGTCGTCTTATATTCAGGCTTTTTCTTTTTTTTCCTAAGTTAATATTCAGATTTTGGGGGGTCGTCTTATAATCAGGGTCGTCTTATAATCGAGCAAATACGGTAATAGACTCATGAACAGAGATATTAACCTTTTTACCTCATTGAGCGTTCAGAATTGTGCCATTGGAGCCATCTTGGCTGAACGCCCACTTCTAGGGAAAGTAGCCATTTTTAAACAAGTCTTCTTTTTGGGAGGCATGGTTCACATCAACAGATGCTTCCTGATAATACCAGGTTTACTAACTCCTGACTCACATACATACAATGTTTGAATGATGTATTCAATAAAGACCAGAACAATACAATAATTTGTGTGTTATTAGTTAAAACAGATTGTGTTTGTCCATTATTGTAACTTAGATGAAGATCATATCATATTTTAACATCATTTATACATAAATGCTGGTTATTCCAAAGGGTTCATTTAATTTTTCCTTGTTATGCTTACATTTCCACAGGACACACTGCCCACAAAAGTATAAAAAAGTTATCTATAGAGAATATACTGATAAAACCTTCACAAAGCGTGCACCAGCTGCCAATGAAGCAGGCCTGCTTGGTCCCGTTATTAGAGCACAGGTCAAGGATACGATTACAGTACGTATTCATTTTTTTTCCAAACATGATAAATTTGTTGAGTTGTTTTGACGAACAAACCATCAGACTTAGTTTGAGTTGTGAGTTGTATAATAACCCTTCCTTGACAACTTTAACAAGCTGCTATTCAAACATTTGCAGCTATAGTACTGTAAATGGTATTAGGTTTTCCATGACTTAAATTATTTCACACGAAGAGTTGGTACTGGAATAATAACCAAAATTGTATTTGTTAGGTTGTATTTAAGAACATGGCAAGTCAGCCCTACAGTATTTATCCCCATGGAGTATCACTGCAAAAGGACTACGAAGGTGCAACTTACCCTCCTGACTTAAAAGGTTCGACCATTAAATGTATTAGCTCTTTGACTATGAATAGAATTCTAATTATATTGATCTCACAGGCTTAGTTCAAGCACAAGGATGTGGACACTCATTTCAATAAAATTAAAAGATGCAATTCATATGGAATGTGAAGGAAATCTAAAGTCTGTTTCACCCACTTTTCTCAACTTAAGACATTTGTACCTAAGTACAGTACTACAGTACTGTTGTGTCCCCCAATCTTTCAAATACAGAATTTGTTAATCAAGTAAAAATGTGTTGTTTTCCATGATTGATCAGTGTAAACTATATAATGATACATTTCTAAGGTGAATTTCTTAAACATAATACAGAATGTAGGTAAAGTTTTGTCTAAATGTTTTTTGTTTTTAGGTAATGAGGTACAAGATCAAGCTGTCATGCCAGGAGACATAAGGACCTATTACTGGACTATTCTCGATGTGGATGAACCCACAAAAGATGACCCTCAATGTCTGACAAGAATGTATCATAGTGCTGTTAATATCAGTAAGGATATTGCATCTGGACTGATTGGGCCGCTTCTGATTTGCAAATCAATGTCATTGAATACAAGAGGTGTCCAGGTAACACTCAAGCTTAGTAAACTAAAATTAAAATCAAAACATAATTACATTAAGTGTGTTGTTCCACATATATTATACTCTTGAGTTGGCTTATCCAAATATACCTTAGCCGGTCTATAAGCTTATTCATCCCTCTGAAGGTTTATTCACATAAAACAACACAGTTGTAAGGCAACAATCTACCTAAGCCTGCTTTTTTATCACATGGCAATTAAGTATTCCTGGGGGGAAAAAGAACATTTTACATGATTCAAGAATTATGTATGGGAAAGTTTTGAGTACTAAGGATGATGTTTTTAATGCTATGATTAGTTTGAAATATTGCAAATTCAGCAGAGTAAATGGGACAGTACCTTTAATATAAATGCCAATATCTCTTGAATCTAGGAAAGTGTAGTTTGCAGCGGTGCAACAAGCCCATGAGAACAATTTTTTCTCTAAAAAAATATAACTTTCTTTGTAATATACCAGCAATACATTGAACAGTCTTATTAAAAAGGCCAGGACACACCCCTAATTTGTACACAATGTGCTAAGTAGATTCTACTAGTTGTCTACTAGTTGTCCTGAGTTTAGAAATAACCAATGTTATTTCTCTAAATATATATATATATATATATATATATGGACATTAAATTTTTCTATAATTTTCTAAATACACTGAAAAAGAAAAATAACTCCTTGACGATAACTGACATGCCTGGCACGTCATGATTTTGAAAGGGTGCAGAAAGCGATCTATGATTGCGGCATTCAGCAACACCGGGATCTGTAGCAGGGGCGTCTGCCATATATAATATGGTGACGGGCACCTAATTTAAAAGAGCTTAGGAGGGACCTCCTAAACTTAAACCGTGTCACCAAAATGCCTCGATAGCAAGGCATTCAGTGACACCGAAAATCCACTCCCACCGTTCCAGAGAGTGGCCGCAAATGCCACTGCAAGAGATTTTGCCTCTTGCAAGATGGCAGCGTCCTTTAAAAAATAAAAAAGTTTCTTAGAGGGTCTCTAGACCCTCCTGAGAACTCTGGGCTCCCTCTGCAAGTTGAATACAATTACAATGTGATTAGTAAAATAAATAAAACAAATAAAAAAAAGAAGAAAAAAAAAATAAAAATAGTTATATATATTAAAAAAGTTTATTTTTAGAATCAAGTCCTTAAATTACCACTATAGCTTCACAAAAATTATTGCATGAAAAGAGTTAAAATACTGGAATTTTAAATGCCCATGGGGTGCCTAGTTTTAAAAAATGTATGATTTGAATTAGCTGGGCTCAAAGAGGTCCCAAAATAGGACATGAGCACAGACTGACCAGATGTCCACATTTAAAAAAAAAAAAAGCACACCTTGCAAATGTGACCTATTACCTCCCCAATAACACAGCAAACCCATTCATGGGGGTATCACAGTATTCAAGAGATGATGCTGAACACATATTGGGGTGTTGCTTGACAGTGACATATTCCAGGAACATTGGTTATTTCAAAAATCAGGACTATTAGTAGAATCTACTAGCACATTTTTTCATTAGCTTTTGAAAATGAGTAAAAGATTTTTCAAGGAAAAATCTGAAAAATTATTTTTTCTCAATTGTTTTCAACATATTTTATACTTTATTACAGTAAATTATATGATACTATCAAAATAATGGGATCTGAAGAAAGCCCTTCTTGTCCTGAACAAAATAAATATATAATTTGTGCGCTTTTAATCAGCCATTGTCATGAAGGGGTTAATATATATACAGAACATTTAACAAGGCATCTGCAATGACAAGTTATATCATGTTTATTCAGTTGCTAAATAAGCATGATTGAATGTGTAGTCCACCACACATCAAATAGCAGAGGTCACTTGTATAAATCAGCCTATGTGCTCTTTTGGACAGCATTCATAAATGTCTTCAACAACGAAATAAGCATGACAAGAATTGTGGTATTAATTCTTTTTATCTTTACCCAGGGTTGATCTGATTGAAAAAGTTTTGGTTGAAATATACATTGTAGTCTTTTAAATTGAATAATAAAGGTGTGATAAAACAGGGTGTTTTTGGCTTAGTTCCGTCTTTGAAAAAGGATTTATCACTCCATATACTTGTTAGCTAACAAGAGTAGGGATTAGGGGCTACTCTCATATTCTGATTTCCTAAAATCCATAACTATTTACATCTTAATATTTTTTTTTCAGCAAAAGGCAGATCAGGAGCAGATTGCCATGTTCACAGTGTTTGACGAGAACCAAAGCTGGTACCAGGAAGAAAACCAAAAGTCATGTAATAAGATTAACAAAGGTCAAATACAAGAGTACAATAGTAATGTCATACCAAGTGAGTTTATCCATTTTATTATTATCATTATTATTATTATTATTGTGGTTTAATCCAGTTTATGTAGGCTTTAATGTGTCTTGCAAATGTTAAATGCTATATACCGTAGTTATCTGTTATTTTAATGTCCATAGATTGTAAGCTTGCGAGAGCAGGGCCCTCTCCTACTTCTACATCAATATTTCTTAACATGTCTTAATGTTATTATCAATTTTGTATATTGTCAATTTTGTGTTTAGTTTGTAATGGTTACTTTTCCTTTTGCCTGTTGTAATACCACTATGGAATCTTCTGGCAGTCTATAAATAAAATGTAATGTTGTGAACATATATGTATATGTAATTAAAATATCCTAAAGACAGCACCAAGACATTTTAGTCCTTGGAGTATGTACTTCATATCATTAGAAAAATCATAGTAGCCCAAGAGAAAATAGAATTTTAGTACATTTCGCAACTTTTATTTGCGCCAGAGAGTGAATGAAATGAATTTTGCTAACGATACTTAGCAATTGTTTGTTTTAATAATAACAAAATATTGTATGTGTTTTTTTCCCTTAGCTATAAATGGGAATGCCTACCAGAATGCAATACTAGGCTTTTGCCATAACCAAGTCATTCAATGGCACATTTCCAGCATAGGATTCCAAGATGAAATTATTGGAGTCCATGTTACTGGACACTCCTTTCGATATAAAAGGAAAAATGAGGATATAGTAAATATTTTTCCAATGAGCAGTGAAAGTGTCAGTGTTGAAATGGATAATCAAGGTAAATAATGCTCACATTGTTCAAAACAACAAAACAAGGAGAGGTTGAACATTCAAGGCTTAACTACTGATTGTAACAATGAACCACAATGAAAAAAAAGTATTTCATACTGAACAATGGATCATATTCTACCTTTCTCTACCAAAAGGGCTCACACATCACAAATGAGCTGTGCAGTACAGATCACTGTTCCTATAAGCGTTACCACGTGGGACGGGGCTATCATATATAAATATATATTAAACATAGAAATTATAATAGCTGGATATGCGCCCTGCATCACTGCTGTGCAACAGGATATGATGTCATATTCTGGCTCTCAGCATGAAGCCCCAACAGAGGCCTCACAGAGGAGACAGTGGGGTGCCGAGCAGTTGCTGAAAATGTATTCATGAACGATCTCTTGGCTCCCTCTCTCTCCTCCCCACCAATCAGTGCTCCCTCTCAGCTGGAGAAAAAAAAGTACAGTGTTTAAATTGGGGGGGGCACAAGGGGGGCACAGCATGATGTAGTGGGGCCATGGCCCCCTCTGCCCCCCCTGCCGATGCCACTGTTGTGATTTAGTGTGGGAAAGAATGGGAATCAAAGCCTTTTTTTGTTGCAAAAACACAAGCAGTCATTACATTTTGATCAACCTTGGGTTCCATTCCGTTTAAGATACAGATAAAATTGGAAAATGCTATTATATTACTTTATGTGGATCCCTGATGTAGACAATCCCTGCTTTTGTTGAGAATTCATGAAAGTGCTATATGCTTCATTTGTTTTCTTAGTACTGATTTATTGAACATGTTTACCCAAAATCACTGTTCAAGATTTACTGCACAAAATAAACTTTCTGTTTAATCCTTGGTTGATAAAAAAAGTAGTTATATGTATTTAAAACATGTGTGTGTGGTTTCTTTAATTCCAGTGATAATTTTGTTGTTTTGTTTTTTTTACAGGTGTTTGGCTTTTTGGAACCTTTGGCTTTCCCAAGAAGAACGAAGGCATGAGAATCAGATTTCGGGATGCCAAGTGTTTACCTACCGCAGACTATTATAATTATGAGGATGAGCATTTTTCCTTTGAGAGTAGTGAAACTTTTGAAGAAAAAATTCACAGACATTCAGACACAGACTCCGATGATACAATAAATGAAATGGAAAACACAGATTCCCCGTCGAGGCAAGACTATAGTGATTACTTGGCTGAAATGTTTCAAATTCGCTCATTAAGAAACCAGACAAAGACACATGAAGAAGAGCTGAATTTGACTGCATTGGCCATAGAACACATGTACGGTTCGTCAAATGAAAACTCTTCTGATAGCCCAGTTGTTTTGAAACAAGATGAAAGTGATTCATTTGAGTCCATTGAGTCAGAAGATAAAGACTTATTACAGATGAATAAGACAGTCACCGATACAAATACCCAATTTAATGACACAAATATTTTGGAGGAAAATGTACATGGGCAATTCCGTACAGAAGGAAATGTTAACAGAAAAGAGGACTGGTTTAATAATGAAATCCCAATGGTGGCGCAAGTAAACAATGGCACGGATATTGAAGCAGAGGCTCTAGATTTTGTTTCAATTGAAGATAGGAATGACTTAGAAGCATCTCTCCCAAAACATGACAAAACTGAGGAGGGAATGGAAGATACAGCACCTGTAATAAATCGAGTAAATAAATCTCACCCTGACGTAAATTATATTGACACTCCAGAGAACGCTGTTGCACTAAAGTTTCAAGATTTTAAAGAAACTGATAACTCAAAAAACACAGTGCCCCTCAATCCTGAAAATGTCTCCTCATTAAGTTTAATTAATGAAAACAAGCAATTTACTACAGGAATACCTCTGTCTTTCGTGGAAAGCAATCAGAATGACTTTACAAAACCGTACATTAAAATTGAGCCAGGTTATTCTCCAGAACTAAATGTAAAGGAGCCTGTGGACTCAGAAATAACAAATCCACCAACCAATCCTATTTATCCAGTAACAATAACAAGTGCACCAGTCGCTTCCATACATTCAATGTCAGACATAACTGATCTTGAGGATTCTGAGAGTACAAGTGTGAGAGCAACTCCTAGTTATTTCAGTTCACCAGACACGACGACGAGTGATTTTGTGGACTCTGAGAGAACAAATAGGCCAACCATTCGTAGTTCTTCGGCTTTACCAGGCATAGCCACAAATGATTATGTGGACTTAGAAAGAACAAATACACCAACCCATCCTACTCATTCAAGTTCTTCTATCATAAATGCGACTGATATGGGAAAGCAGGACATATCAACTGCACCAATCCATCCTACATATTCAACTATCCCAGACATTAACTCATCCAATATTGTGAAGATGGAAACTAGTTCACCAACTCATTCTACATATACTTCTCCAGAGAGTAAAACAGAAGAATATATAGATACAGAATTTACAGAAATGTTTGGGTGAGACACACAATAATCTCTTGGTTGAAGCTGGATTTTATGATTATGGTAATAATGAATAGATTGTTATACCTGTAATCGGGATGCAGGCTAAATGTTAAAATACCATTTTATGATATTGATATGTTTCTTAGAATCACTCATTCAGAGCCTTATTTGTGACTTCTAGGGCCTATTGTAAGGTCTATTATAATTCACGGTAAGTGCTAGGTTAATTTGATACTTGACCTGGCTATATGTGAACTGGAGTGACTGTATGCAGGAGGAGGAAGAGGAGTTTTTTTTAATCTCACTCCATACAATCCAGTTGTGCTACACTGACTATGAGAAAATAATTTAACTGAATTCCCATTATTTTGATTTGAAACATTATTCTGAACTCAGTAGCACAAATTCGTACCAGTTCAGCTGAACCCAGCAGCTCAAGAAAATTAACATAGAATTAATTATGTTGTATAAAAGACAGACTCAGAGAGACTTCAGTATGCTTTTGTGACATACTATTTTAATTGAATGTGACAGACCTAATGCCATTTCTTCCCATGTAACCGCACAGCATCATGTTATTATCCCCACCAAGAAATTGTTCATTGAGCTTCCTGCACAAAAAGGAATCCATATTGTTTAGCAAGGCATGCTTAACCATCTTTTTCAAGGTGGTCAGAATTGTAATGTCCCAATATGTGACATTTTCTCACTTGTACTACAGCTGGCCATTTATGAATAAACTAAACAAAATATAGATATTAGTGCTCCCATATTCACAGATGAACCTTATTTATAATACCCCTCCATGTAGTTGGATAAGATTTGTTGTGTATTATCACATGTTATATGTCTTTGGAATTTTAGGAACCAACTATTTGAAGATGTAATACAAGCCATATTTTATCAGAAGGACAATAATGGCACTGAGAAAGAGAATAACTATGGGCATTCTGCAGAAGAAGACCTTGACAATTTGACTGAAGTTTTTCAAAATGGCACACTCACATTGCCAAATAACAAAACCCATCAAGGGCAGCTTGCAAAACAAGAGGAAACCCCAAATCAAACTCAAGTAGTTCATACAGGCCAAAGCAGAAACAATACTGTTCACAAAAGGCACGGCGTGATTCGAAGACAAAAAAGAGTAGGAAATATACCTGGTAGAAGGACAGGCTCTCATAAATATTACCCAATCAAAGATGAATTTAATGAAACCCAAGGCATGATTGAGAGTGAAAATGCAACATCAAAGGTTCCTGTACGCAACTCTAGTGGCAAGTCTGCATTTTCCCCCAGAGGATTTAGAGAAGTTAAAATTGGGGTATACAGCCAATATGAAGGTGATTATGTTGAGTATGACACAGATGCTTTTAATGAAGATGACACAGGCTCTGCTGTTCAATATATTACATTCGAGGATCCATACAAAGTCAGCACGGAAGATGATGTTATTCATTACTCCAACCCAGATAGGGTTATAGAACGCTACCTGCGTAGCTCTAAAGGGAAGAAGAGAAATTACTATATTGCTGCTGAGGAAGTACATTGGGATTACTATGGAGGTTCGAAAAGGTACAGTATAGTTTGTATTTCTTATCCATACTATTCACAGTGGATCTCTGCATCTGAGTTGAATCCATACTTTTCAACATCATTCTCTACATCTGGGTTGTATTTCACATCAGAGGCAGTAGGCAAATTTTGTTAGGTGTGCAGTATGAGACAAGCTTTTAACTCAACCTGGTCTGTGTCAATATTCTGTTACTTAAGTATACCAGGTAATGTTAATAGTTTTTTGGGGGCTTTGGCCGTACTTAGAGATTGGTATCAATTTAAAAAGAGGTCTAGTTTTACCGCTCATAAACCACACTTCCTACAAATGGGCCATTGGCAAGAAATGAGGCAGACAAGTAAGAAACAAGTGGCATATGGGCAAGATTGTGTTAAACTAGGTTTAGCTGTCATTAGTAGCAGCCTTCGTATATTGAACTCTCGGCAAGTGTCTACTATTCCTAATGGGAAATCCAATTATCTTCATGATCTCCATCAAGCCAATTTTCTACCAATAGCTAGAAACCTATAGGTTGGGTTTTATTTCTTGAGATATTCGTCTTATTTCACAAAAATGAGCACATTGATCACATGCAATTTTCTTTATAACTAGCTCGAATAATGTACGTGATTCACCAGAATGTCAAACAAAAGAAACCCAATATAAAAAAGTAATATTTCGAGAATACATTGATAGCACGTTCCAGAAACCTGCCGTACGAGGACAATATGAAGAGCATCTTGGCATACTTGGTCCTGTAATCAGAGCGGAAGTTGATGATGTTATACAGGTGAGAAAAGAACATTTAGGTAAAATTTACCTTTTTAAAAGAATATATTTAGAACCTATTTCTACAAAGATCCTTAAATATATTGTTGCATTGTTAATAATCTTGTTTATTTGTTGTGATTATTTACTTATTATGACTCAAAGCAAATACGCGACTCTATGAGTTTTATGATTTACAGTCACATCTAGTGCTCTAATACATTATCGTAGCTAAATTTTGCGGATGTAGATACATATTTACCTAACATTATAAGGCATGTTACTACTATAATTTAATATTAGGCACTAATGTCAAATATTTCATTTTGAAAGGTAACGTTCAAAAATCTAGCCTCCAGGCCTTATTCTGTGCATGCACACGGTGTTTCTTATGAAAAGTCATCAGAAGGATGGGGATACGATGATGAGACACAGGATTGGTTAAAAAAAGATGATTCTCTGAAACCAGGAGACAAATATGTATATGTGTGGTATGCTTCAAAGCAATCAGGACCTGAACCAGAGGGGTCAGCCTGCAGAGCATGGGCTTACTACTCAGCGGTGAACCCGGTAAGAGTTAATTATTTTTTCTAACTGGATCAGTGCATTCAAATTTACTGATATACTCAAAACCACAATAAAAATGTGATACTGTTTTGTAACTTCATCTTTTGAGTGGCAAGGTTCTTCCCTGCCAAATATATAGGCACCACCATGACGTCACTCTACATTATCAAAGGGCCAACGCTGTAGTATTATCTGTATTAATATTTCTCACCATGGACATATCTCATCTCTTTGAGTTTAGGCATCCACAGTAGAGTGGGTATGGAGAAAGGGGAGGACATTCAATTTGATTAGATAATGCTAATACTAATGAGCTTTGTTAAGTGAAACAAAGCTTTGTGTAGATGATCGACCAATTTTTCTCATCTTTACAAATTACGGAATTCCTCCTATACCTTTATTCATTTCACTTTTCTAATATACATGTCAAATAACCTAGAGAAGAAAGAACTAGATCACCATTCTTGCATACCTCCAGAAGAAGTAGTTTTCAAATAACCTTACCATTTAAAAAAATGTGTGATTTTGTGTTAACAGGAAAGAGATATTCATTCGGGCCTTCTAGGACCACTTTTGATCTGTAGAAATGGCACCCTTGATAAACATAATAACAGGCCGGTGGATATGCGTGAATTCATATTGCTCTTTATGACCTTTGAAGAAGAGAAAAGTTGGTACTTTGATACAAACAATAAGAACACAGCAGTGACAACGAAGCCATCTAATGCGAAGTGCCACACATTCCATGGTAAGGCAATTTTGGATGGTATTAATAATAAAGAGGGTTGAGTCTTTCTATAAAGAGTTTGGAAAAATGAGATCGTCACCTCCATTTAAGATGCTGACATGTAGTGAATACAATATATAGGTTTATTAAACTGGCTACTTGAACTTTAGTATGTATATTTGCTTTTATACTGAACATAAGTGAAATATGATTTCATTTTATTCTATTTCACGAGGAGGTATAAATTTGACTGCGGTACTAATTAGAGTTGTAGAGGGGCACAGCTAATATAATGCCCAGGCTACAATGGCTCAGACAGCATCTTCTGTGGTCATTTTTCCTGGTGGTTTAATGTGAGGTCACAGGAAGATACCCCCTCCCATCGTCTCAGGAACTAGGGTAATTAAAGCCTTATTTTATAAAGCCTTTCGTTTATTACTGCCTACTCGCTTTTGCACATTGAGTAGGAGGCTGACATTATCCATCCATCCCTTAGGTGTGCAGATAGGCAGGCTAGTGTGCAGTAGCAGAGATCATTGTCCCTGAAACCTAATTTTAAATCCTCCATGGCTTTAGTTATCCTTTGTTTTAATTAATGCATATATTTACTCGTGCATGCAGAGAAGTACTTTTAATGGATGGACAACAAAAGGAAACAAGCTGACTATTCCAGTCCTATACTTACGGTTGTTGAATGCAATTGTATGTAGAGTAGTTAAGATCACTGTCCTTGGTACATAATATTCTGTCTGCCCCCCAGTGTCCATCTTTTAACATGCAGGCTACAAAAAGATTGTCTTCTTACCCCAAGCTAGGACAAACAAACCGATCTCTGTGGCGCCCCAAAAAGAGTGGAAACCCAACATTGGCAAAATACTTTTAAATAACATGTATTGGTAAATGGAACATTTATGTTTTCATTTATTTCTATTTCATTCCAGCAATAAATGGAATTATTTACAACCTACAAGGCTTGCATATGTATGAAAATGAACTAGTGAGGTGGCATCTGTTGAATATGGGAGGTCCGAAGGATATCCACGTGGTTCATTTTCATGGTCAAACCATTACCGAAAAGATCAACAGAGAAATTCTGTATGGCACATACCCTCTGCTTCCTGGTAAATATTATATATGTGTACTATTAGTTTCCTATTCCTAAACCAAGAGGATTTTTTGATCTCACAGAAAACTAGATTAGTTTTAGAGGGATGTGTTTGCAGGGCATGGTGCTGTGTACTAAATAAATCTATCTAACGGTGTTTACATATTAACTTATGCAATATATACCTACTGAAAACGATGGAGGTATTTTCACTTTTCTCAGGATCAGTTAAATTATTCTTCTGCCATGTTGTTAAGTTGCTGATTGCTATGGATTGGTTTAAGAAGGATGGCGGCGTTCCATGGTGGTCTGCTCATGAAGCCGCAACAGGTCACGATGCCAGATGTCACTTCATTAATGTGGGCCGGTGAATGTCCTGTGATCTCCCTCACCGGGCACTGCTGCACCTTTGTTACATGAGCGTTTGGGTGCAGTGTACCCCCCTTAGTACATCCCTGTTAAAATTCTGCCTATGAGTAAAAGAATGTGTCTGAAATCCATCAAGTTTAATTCTCTAAATTTTAGATATATAACATCAAAGTAAATAAACCGTATTGGCCCAAATATAGGCCACACTTTTCCCCCCTACTTTAAGTCTTTAAAGTGGGGGTGCGGCCTATAATCTGGGTTTTATTCGTATCGCCCGACGCCCGGGACATGCAGTACCGGGCACCGGGCAGGTGTTTTCTTTTTCATCTAGCCCTTCTTTGGGCAAGCAGCAGTGTTAGGATCCAGATCCCGCGCAGCGCTGCAGAGGACCTGGATCCTCCTCTCCGGCAGCCGGTAGATGTCTGCGCGATGCGCATAGACAACCTCCGCTGCCGGCACTTCCGCCGGGGCTTCTATAACAGAGCACCGGCGTGACATAACCTTCGGATGCTCCACCATAGAAGCCCCGGCGGAAGTGCCGGCAACGGAGCTTGCGCGCAGATGTCCACCGGCTGGCCCTGCAAGACACCAGGCAGTACATTGGTAAGTCTGGGTAAGTAGAGTGGCATATCTAGGGAGCAGAGTGGCATTATCAGGGGTCATAAAGCATATCATGGGGGGCAGAGTGGCATATAAGGGGGGCATAAGGCATATCAGGGGTGTAGAGTGGCATATCAGAGGAGCAGAGGGGGATATCTATGTGTGTATTTTTTCTTTAAAAATAAATTGTTCTTTAAAATAGCACCAAACTTTTAGGGTGCGGCCTATAATCGCGTGCGGCCCGTAATCGAGCCAATACGGTAATTATCCATGGAATTTAAAATCTGGTAATTCTTATTAGTTTTCATTCTCTTTCTTAAGGCTCATTTGCGACAGTTGAAATGCAGCCATCAAGAGAAGGTTGGTGGCTTTTGGATACCGAGGTTGCCGAATATCAGCAAGCAGGAATGCAGGCAATGTTTCATATTATCCATAAAGGTAGGCACATAAGCATCGATTATGGTTATATCAATTGACAATTAATTTTAAAAGTATATATTAACGTGATAATTTCTAATAAATAACAGAGATATGTTAGACTATTCCGCACAACAAAACCAACCAGCTTTTCAAAATCAATCTTTGTAATTTATGGCATTTATCCAGGCATTTTATGTGTTGTGTTGTCTGACTAATAAAAAAACATTGCCACACTAGTGGCCGTGCATTATTTTAGCCCTTGCTGTTCTGTGGGAACGACTGGGGCACTTATTTATTGCTCTCTGGTCAAAGGAGAAGACTCTGGAAATAGTGTGAGAAATGGAATTAACAACCAGTGCCGGAATAGGGTGACCACATCGGCCATGTTTTCCAGGACACATATAATTTTGACATATTGCAGACCAGCCCAGAAAAAAAATCTGTCTTGCAGTATGTGGGATGTGTAGCCTTACGGAAGGGAAGGGAACCAATTAATCAGTTAGTCCCCCCATGCTGCAGGGCTGGTCAGCAATATGTAAATATTATACGTGTCCTGGAAAACATGGCTGGTGTGGTCACCCTACTCTGGAACTTCCAGAAGACAGTAGCTGTCATGGTATACAGAGCCTTTAACATTGGAAACACACTATGCTAAGCACAGATTAAAAAAAAAATGTATTTGAAAATAAATCGGGGGAAAATGTATTTTTTCAAAACCTAGACCAGTGAAATCTACAATAGGTTACTGTTTATAGTTCTTTTTGCATAATATGTTTTAAGAATTATTGAGGAAGACGAATTTGTAAGCTAAAAGCGTCCTTCATATACAAAAAAATATGGTTTGAATGACAATAGTATTATTGTAGTATGGTACTTTTGCGGCAAATGAAGACCGCTTGCTGTGATATAACTAGTTGTTCCTCTCTCAGTTTCACTTAATCACAAATTGCAGTATCTCCAATGGAAAAAGAAAAATGCCACATTGATGTTAGGCCATGTTCTTGGCACAATAAAAGTTCATGATATCAAGATGATACATTTGCGGGATATTTTCCAACTAACCTATAAACACCTACTATAAGACATTGTCTGTATTTGGATAGCGCTATAGTGATTCCAAGAGAGAGATATAGAAGACAGGTTTATTTCTTTACGGTAACAGCTAGTGACAGTGACGAGGCCATAAAGAAGAGATTGGCTGACTGGAAAAGTACTTCAAAGAAGATGGCTAAAGCTGCAAGCCACATGCAGGATGAAGGTGGAGGGCCCCCACAAAGATCACCTTCAGCAAATGGAAGAAATTGCTCCACCAGAGTCTGAGTTCCAGTTACTGGGATCCCAACTGAATTTGGTACTTTCTGGGTCCTGGTATATGACATTCCTTTCAACAACACCCTTGTAGTTACTTCATATTCATTTTAATCCATGTTATAGCCACATCAACACCACAGCCACCTATGTGGAGGTCTCAATCCCCCACCCTTAACCTTAAGTCATACCTGGATTTAGCCACATATCTATGCCATGCTGCAGGCCATGGCCATGTAGGGACCACCACCTTATCTATGTTGATGATGGCAGGTGGTACATCAGTGGACTATGGACCAAGCCAACTATACTTGTATATGGCTCCATCTTATTGCAGGGCCCACCTGACTTCTCCTCAGAAGGATATAGTTATAAGAAGGTAATCTAATATATTTGTTAACTCCAGTCGGATGCCATCAATGTCTCAAGCTGATGAGTATATACCAGCCACCAGCACCTATGTATCTAGCTCAGCAGCCAAGCTATCAGCATCAGCCATTAGAATCTGCTGCTCAACTTCAGTGGCACTCACACAGACATCAGATCCTGTGAGGGTCACACTCAGTAGTTCCCTAGTCCTGCAGTCAGAAAAGAAAATATACAATTTTTTATGTTTTTTTCCCGGTAGCGTTATTACGTTTTAATGTTATAAAACTGTCCTGGCATTGAAAATGTAGAATTGTCGCTGTCATTGTATAGTGTGTTTTACGTATCTGCACATGTTTGTGTCGGCCATTGTGTGAGGATATTTGCATCAGCATCGGTGGTAAATTCTAGAGCAGCAGAAATGTCCCACTGCCACATCCCAGAGAGACAATGTATCAGGCTGCTGGTAGCTCCCACTGCTAAATAGGCCTGTTAAAAGGGAGATAATTGATCTCCCCAGCCTGTTTTGGCGCTGTGTGAACAGTAAGGACAGCAGCGCAGAGGGGACTGTTGGTGGCACTGCGCTGGATTAGGCCTAGGGCATAGTTTAAGGTAAGCATGTTACTAGTCCGCATTCTAGAGCAGGTTAAATGTCTTATCAGGTATTTAAACATTTGTAGACAAAGTATTCGACTGTATATTTGAAAAAAATGCATTGTGGACATGCACCCCATTTAATCACTTAGGAGAGCAGGTTTTTTGTTGCTATCCATGTAACATAGTTGACCGTCTTGAATCTGTGACCATATAGTTAAGTTAAGACAAGAAGATAAATTGCAAACCATGCTTTATCCTCCAATTAACGATTAAGCAGTCAGGGCATTAATCCCAAGATGCCGAGAAAGTGGCAGGTCCACAGGGTGGCACAAATCTAGGGGGGCACTATAAAGGGCTGTACCTAGACAGCACATCACCCATAGCATGTTGTACCAGATGCTTGTCATTCTCACACACAATACTGAGAAAGGGATGACTGGGGGTGCTGCCTGGCTCAGGCATATGGCAGGACCCGTAATAAATACATTGCTGTCAGGAAATAGTATTAAGATGTGGCTGTCTCCAGCACTTGTACATTACATTCACTCTATTCAGTTGTAACCCTTGGTTGGAAGTTTAGAAAGTTATCAAAAAAAAAAGTCTGCAATGCATTAAGCACATTTAGTTAACATAAACTTTGTTGTGTTCTCTGCAGATTGCAACAAGCCGCTAGGCATGACAACGGGACTTATAGCTGATCAACAGATCACTGCATCTCATTATACAGGTAATTTAAAAGCTTAATTTTGAACCAGAAAGAACAATATATATAGTGGTTATATATAAACATCATGACCATTGTCCTTTGCTGGTGTAGTACAGTATATCATGGTTGCCAAAAGTCGCTGCTAGGCATATGTCCGGGGTGTACTAGGAGATAGGGGCAGAGGGGTATGGAGACAGGAGTATGAGCAGTGAGGTTGGGAGGGAGATGGACCCTGAAGGGAGGAGGCAGATAAGGCAGGAGGTATGGCAGAAGGGTACGGACACTGGTGAGAGACAGACGTGTATGGACACTGTGTAGAGGGAAGGAGGCAGAATGGTATGAACACAGAATTGGGGGTGTATGCAGAGTGGTATGGACACTGAAGTAGGGATGGAGGCAAAGGGATACGGACACTGAAGTGGAGAGGGAGATAGACGCTGAAAGAAGGAGGAGTCAGAGAGGTGTGTACACTAAGGGGGAATGAAGGCAAGAGGGGTAAGGACAGAAGACCACCTATCACAATTGTATACCATTAACGGGTATAGATATGCGGGGGGCAGAAGGGTAAGGACACTGGTGGAGATGGTAGCTGAGGGTTGTGGAGAGTGGAGAGACTGGGAGCACTGGGTTAACAAATAATAGTTATAGGAAACTGAGAAAGTGGTTTCAGTGAACAATAGGAGTGATGCTGAGGGGGCCTAGGCACACTGTACGGGACCTCAAAATTCCTGATGGCAGCCCTGATCATAATTTTGTCCATACAGTTTGGTCTCAAGTTCTTTAAATTTCCACTTGTTGTTTGGTGGAGGAGCTTTTATAAGTATAGGCGAGAGAAGGAAGCAACTAGATTCCATGATGGCACACCTGGCAGACACTGTTGTACCTCTGTGTCTCTGAATGATTGGAACAGACCAGTGTAAATTACATTTGAACTGTCAATAAAAAATGTGCAAGTAAATCTAAGATTATTAGTGTCAATTCTGATATTATCTTTTTTATGTACAATTTTAATTTATCCACAGATTCTTGGGAACCCAAATTAGCCAGATTAAACAATGCTGGTTCATACAACGCTTGGAGTACTATAATGAGTAAATCTTCATTACCATGGATTCAGGTATGTGTTTAGTATGTAATGCTTTTAATTTTGTATTTTCAAAAGAATTGCATGAAAAATGTGATAAGTAAACAATCGCAAGGAAAAAATGTGTCATAAATAGTGGTCCATAAATTAAAGGAATATTTGCTGATTTTGTATTACCATATTTGCTCGATTATAAGACGAGATTTTTTTCAGAGCAAATGCTCTTATTAAGACAATAAGACAACTTGGGCAAGGTTAATCGTCCTTTTAAATTAGGCATTCCCTTGGTGTAAGATAATTGATGCTGGCATCCTTAAGAGGGTGTGAAGACAAGGGAGGCTAATCCAAAAACAAAGAAAGGTTTTTCCTGCTGGTTTTACAGAAGACAAATCTCTCTAAATCGGTAATGATGACTGAGCAAAAAATGCTGTTGTCGGTTTTTTTTCATAGTACTCAAATAACTCAATATCTGACTGTCAAAAAACCTACTACTTGTGTGTTATTGGTCTTATACCAAGATATCTCTACTGGTTGCCATTGTTGTTTTAGGTGGATCTGCAAAGGATGTTTCTAATCTCTGGGATTCAAACACAAGGAGCCAGTAAATATTTGAAGCCATATTATACCACAGAGTTCTTTGTTGTATCCAGCAAAGATAATAAGAAGTGGGCAGCTTTCAAAGGAAACAGCTCTGGATCACAAAAGGTACCTTCAAAATCTTTAGCCATAGAAAGATATGTAAATTGTTATGCCATAAGCATCTAAACCACACTCAAAAGATTTTGCATTATACAATCTCTGACTGTTTTTCCTTCATCATCAGGTAGACGGGACTAGAGTTGTTAAATATTTTCCATTATTCATCTAGTTTGTGAATATTAAAAGTGAAAAAATCATGTTTTACAGCTCTTTGATGGCAATAGTGATTCTTCCACTATAAAGGAAAATCAGTTCCATCCTCCAATTTATGCCAGATACGTGAGAGTTTATCCAACGAAATACTACAACAGACCAACACTTCGTTTGGAGCTACTTGGGTGCGAAATACAAGGTAGGGTTTTTCATGTGATAGTGAAATTTGCATTAAGTTAGGGTCAACAACGTTTTTATAAAATTTAGCAAAACAGAAACGTACTGTAAGTGTCAAATTATAAATCATTATTTAACAACGTATTATCATCATCCATGTATACTAAACATGTTTAGCTGATAATGTGTTAGTAAAAAATTGATGGCTGTTCCAAAGCGGATTTTGGATGTGATTTACCTCACAAAGTGAAATGAGGTTATTTACATCACTGGGCTGGGAAAAGGCAGCCAAACTGACGTATGTGCATATACGGGAATTGTGCACAATAATAATAATATAAATAATAATAATAAAATAAATAACAAAACAGATTTATTCATACATTGTTGATTACATTTGTTTCTGAATGCTCGCAAATCTCATTCTTAGGTTGCTTTTCACCATTGGGCATGGAAAATAATATGATTAAGGATGAGCAAATAACAGCTTCATCATACAAGTCATCCTGGTATTCTTCATCCTGGAAACCCTCCTTAGCGCGTCTCAACAAGTATGGCAGTGTCAATGCTTGGCAAGCCAAGGTAACAAGCAGGAGTGTTGAGAGACACACAAAAGTTTTGGAACTCAAACAATAACCTTCAACAGAAAATGTTAAAAGTTACAAATATAGCCCATACCAATAATATTGGCAAGTCTATTTATTTTCTCCAAATAAAACTTCACCTCCTTGAAGCTCTTCCCCAAAAATAATTTGTTATTTAAAAATATGCATTTTTTTCATGAAGCTTTATCTAGTTTCAATATATAGAAATTAGAAATCCAATAAAAAACAATGCAAAATTGAACAGATGACATTTAATTTTGTTGAAGCCGCACAAACCCCCTACCACCACCAAAATAAAATTGACCTTGTACCTTGTTTTGAAAATAGGGCAGTTGAGATTTTTGGTTTACGACATGGGCTGTTTGGTGCCAGGCTATTTTAAAGCGTCTAGAATCAGTCTCCACCAAATGGGAAGGAAACGAGGATTGTTAATCATGCATGGTAGTTATACTGGCTGCTCCTACAGGCATTCTGGTGGATTTTTAGTACATTTTGATTGTTAATTTTAATCTGTAGTACAATTACATAATTTAATAGGCACACTAAACCATGGAATCAACAGTTAACATGGTGGCTGATCCACTTGACAGTTAAATGCTAATCATAGCAATATAAATGCAAACATATTTCACCAATTTATGTAAATATAATGCAAAATTATGGTTTGTTCATTTTGTATAGGCAAACAACAATCAACAATGGCTTCAAATTGATCTTCTGCAGACAAAAAGGGTTACTGGGATAATAACACAGGGTGCCAAGTCAATGACTACTGAAATGTATCTAAAATCATACGGTGTGCAATACAGTGAAAATGGAAGGGACTGGAAACCGTACATTGACCAATCCAATTCAATGGAGAAGGTACTGCATTGGTTACCTACAGAAAATTCTCTCATGAGTAAAAGCCTACAATAATGAATATTTTTTCATATGTGGGGTAATGAATAATGACTAAAGAAGGCAACAAACTGATATGAATGATTTCTAAAATGCTCTTTCAGAGTTACTCAATTGGGTTTATTCAATAAGAAGTTGAGTGGACAAACCTGATCAGACTCAACTCCAGTCACATGTCCTGGCATGGTAACACTCGCAAATTGCTAGGGCATGTGAGTGTCAGTGGTTTCAGGTGAGGGCATGTAAGTTCAAGATTAACTTAAATGTTCTTGTCTGGCACCTGCAAAACCACACCCCCTGTCCTCATTATTGATATAAATTAAAACAAATTGAATCATTAAATTTATAAAAAAAACAAAATTAAATGATTTTCCCGCCCTGTGCAGGGTAGAGGGTAATTAAGTATCCTTGGAAGGGTACATTAGCCATTATACACACCTCCTTGTTAATGGATAGGAGGTTAATAATCCCACTTGATTAACATTAAGTTTTTTTTTTAATTTATTTCCCCCCTCTATCCTTTTCTCTATTGACTAGGGAGGGTATTAGCAAGAGGAATTTGCAAGTCACACAAAACTTTCAACTTGCTGGCAATTTGTTGATTCCTAAAGTTGACTGCTTTTTTCAACTTGCATCAATTGTATTTTTTGCTACTGCGAGTTGTACTGTGGAACTTCAGTTGGAAACTATTTATATAAAGCCCAAGGAATATCACTTTCTTTCATTTACTTCCTATTACTATACAAGAGTGATTCAAAATTATGACTTATAACCCTGTTGAATGTTATTTAGATGCAATGCATCATGGAAATACTTGGATTTATACAATTAACTAATCGCATGATGAAAAACTATACTATTTTTTTATTTTAGGAATTCAAAGGAAACATTAACAGCAGCGGGCATGTAAAGAATGAGTTTCAGCCACCAATAATCTCACGTTTCTTGAAAATCATCCCAAAATCCTGGAACCAAAACATTGCGCTTAGACTTGAACTCTTTGGTTGTGATGCATAAATAAACAACATAGTATATACAGTTGTGCTGCCAGATTAACACAGAATTATGTTTTCTTGTTTACCCACTTAATAAAAAATAACTAAATTCCTTACTAATAGTTTTTGCGCAAAGAGAGAGATTCACTAATCATGGTTTCCATGATGCCAAATAGGTGAGTGAGCGTCCACCACAACTAGAGTGTAAAAAGTTTGCCATGACGATCAATACATTTCCCTCAGTATCTCACATACATTTGATAATAGAATTGATATTGCTCAGGTTACCGCAATATCCAAACTAGACTGCAAAAAAAATCTGAAAGAGATCATTGTATAAGTTATTCATTATACAAATGCTTAAGATCTGACTATTTAAAAAGTTTGTAAGCACGTAATGATATTGTTAAAGTTAAATTTATGAATTGCTTTCATAAAAGGGTGCGAAGATTAACATTAGCATATATTTAAATTAAGTGAACTAGTTTCTATTTTTACTTGGTAAAAAAAACACAATGATCTTATGTTCAAAATTTTAATGTTTTGAGTTTTTTTATACTGTGTTACTGCTTTTGGGAGAAATGTATTAACCAATGTAAAATAAACTATTTTTGCGTGTTGTGTATAATAATTTTGTATTTTTATTCTTATTCATGTAACCGCACTTCTACTGCACTGAAAATAGTGTAATAAAGAAAAATTCAGATACTAATACTAATTCAGTTTAAAAAAATAAGGCTACTTAACATACGTCATCAATCATTTCCTGACAGTAATCTGGTGCGCTGTAATAAAAGCTACCAATCTGTTTAAGTGTTGGCAAAGTGGGCCTAGGACGGTGGCAGTAACAAAAAAAGCTTTGATGTATTAGGTGGGGCTGCTGATTAGCTGAGCATTTCCTCTTACCTATCTAAGATGTACTGAGTTTTTTTAACATACACAAAAGAGATCTATTACACACAGAAGCCTTGTATGTTCAAACATACATGTTCAACCCCTGGTGAAGAAAGGTGGAATGTTATTGACCTTTTAGTGGACGATGAGCAGCATCTACTATAGTTAAAGAGCCTTCAATGCCTGTAAGCATTAATTATGCATTGTGTGATAGCGTGGATGTGGATGTGTAACGTGATTCTGCTGCGTTCCTTGCAAGAAAAGAGTTTCCCCGTGCAGGGGCGAGCTCTACGATGGTAAGCTGCGGGCTTATGTTTGGCAGCCGCGAAGACGTCACCACGGCTGCAGTGCTGCTCGGCCACAGGGTGGGACTGGCCTACTGGGAAACCAGGAGATTTGCTGGTTGACCAGTCAGTCTGACCCAGATGGCACAGATAAGATGTTTGGGGCACTGACAAGCTGGGGCAAAGGTGGCACAGGCAGGCTGTTTGGGGGTTATGATGGCACTGATCACCTGCTTGGGGGAGCAAGTAACATGTCCCCATTGCACTGTGGGACATGTTACTTGCTGAAGTTGCGGGGCACCAGGGCAAGTGCCTCCCATCCCCCACAACGAGAGAGCAAGGACATGCTGCTCTTACTTCCCAAATCTGCAGCCAGGAAAGGTAAGAAAATGGTATATACCATATTGGCCCTATTATAGGCCGCACTTCCCCCCCTACTTTAAGTCTTTAAAGTGGGGGTGCAGCATATAATCTGGGTTTAGCGCAGGGATGCAGTTCCAGGTGTTCTAGGATATAGTCTGTACTGAGGAAACTGGCAGGAAAAATAAGTACAGGTAATAAGTCTCTTGCCAGGAAGCCGTCAGGTGGGGCGCATGGCAGGAAGCCCACTGGCGGGGCACATGGCAGGAAGCCCACTGGCGGGGCACATGGCAGGAAGCCCTCTGGAGGGCACACGGCAGGAAGCCCAATGGCAGGGCACACGGCAGGGTCAGGTACAGGGCCAAAGCAAAGCGGAACTTCCAGTGCTCCACCATGGAGGCCCCGCAGAAGTACTGGCCAGCAGCAGCGGAGGAGGATCTTCCCCAGTGCTGCAGGGGACCTGGATTCTCCTCTCTGGCAACCGGTGAACGTTGCACGCAGACAACTTGCGCTGTTGCCAGCGCGTCAGCCAGACGCTTCTATGACGGAGCAACGGCGAGCAGCAGCAGAGGTTGTCTACACGCATCTCGCGGATGTCCACCTGCTGCCCAGGGACACCAGGGAGTCTGGGGATGCATTTGTAAGTCATGGGGGGAAGCAGAGTGGCATATCTAGGTGCAGAGGAGCATATCTATAAGTAAGGTGCATTAAGAATTAAAGGGGGGGGATTTAAAATGGCTGCTGGTTTTCCAATTTTTGTTTTTTATATAACCTATGCTGACTAACTGCATAATAGATACCAAAAATGTTAAAATATATGTATTCCTGTTCATTAGATAAAATACTGTTTAACCATTCCACTCATTTGTATTTTTTCTCTAAAAATATTTTTTTCTTTAAAATAGCACCAAACTGTAAGGGTGCGGCCTATAATCGGGTGCGGCCTATAATCGAGCCAATACGGTATAATGGAACAGAAGGAGGAGAAAAATACATAATGCAGAGATGGCAGGTATAGCAGTCTTATATTCCTCAATTCCTGCCATCTCACCCCTCCTTTTTTTGTCTTGTATTCTTCCATGGAATGTAATTTGCTTGTGCAGGTTAACACTGAATGCAGATTCTACATGTTTTTTTTATAATTCATTCATAATTCTAGTGCCTTGATCACGTGTGTATGAATAATGTGGTGCATTCAATAGTGTTAACGTAAAAAACATAAAAAAATTGCATCACTCAGATCAGACAATGGCAGCCTAATACTTCTATTACGCCTTTGCATCGGGCTTTTCAACACTTTGCATTCCTGGGCTGTATGTGATAATGACTATGCCCCTCGCCTTCATAACATGGTCCAAAAGGGGTTGGGCATGATGAAAGTAAAATTATGCTCCCTGAAAAAATTTCTGCGGACGCTAAAGGTGGCACATCTTGAAGTATATGGCACTTGCCCTCGTGTGCCAAGTGGTCAGTCCCGTTACTGTAGGCTCCTTGTTTGTTATATGTAGAAATGGCAATCGACTCTAACCCATTGGCAGCCCTCCCCTGCTTAGCACACATTGCTAAGTACCTTATTGACCATATAAATATGCCGCCCACAGGGAAAATAAAGTAGGACTGCCTTTTTTACCTCAAATGTCCTATATGTGAAAAGCTAAAGTAAATTTCAGTTATTCTATTACATTTAATAAAATATGCAGGCACTGAAAGTATCCACATTTGCACGTTTTTTGTGTGTAATGCAAAATACCAGCTATTTCTAAAGGAAACATACTATATGTCTATCTATTATTCCATTTATGTTCACAGATCATGTATTATTAATAAAGTTTTAACAGTAAAAAGAGGGCAGTGTCTGTGTGAAGCCTGTCAGTCCCGCAGCGCGTGCTATGTTTGTTCGCATCGTGACATGAAGTGAAATGACGCAGCGTGGCTCCAGCCCTCGTGATCGTTTCATTGAGGACCTCCTACGCTCGCTATTCGCCGGGAGCGGGCGGTGTGTTCGTTGGCTGGTATCTCCCCTCCTACCGGTGCGGCTTCAAACGCATGGCGGAGGCTATGCACGGGACAATGACCTTGCTGTTTAGAGCATGGAGCTAACGCGCTGCCGGGACTTTTTACAGGACTGCTGCGAAGGCTGCCCGCGTACTGCGTTTATAGGCTGCCCTCCGCGTCCCGGTTGTTTACTATGAAGCTGAGGGAGAAGGCTCGTTGTAGGAAAGCCATGCCTATGTGCGGGGCTGGGTATGTGATGCCCACCTTTCTCCTATGTGCCTACGGGTTCTTCGCTAACCTCAGGCCGTCTGAGCCTTTCCTCACCGCGTTCCTGCTGGGGCCAGACAAGAACCTGACTGAGAGACAGGTGGGTGATGGCGGGTTCGGGTGGGAGAGCTGTAAGTGCCCACATAGTAGCCTCCGGGTACGCGAGTCACAATGACTCAGGGAAGATCCCTTAGCCTGGGTGAGCGATATAGCGCTATGTATTATTGCTGCTTAGCAACGATAAGGAGATCTGGAATAAAGTGCCACTGCCTGCATGCACATCATCTTGTGAAAAGTATGTAAAAGGAGAAGTATATTGCCCCTGTTTAAATCGTTAATTTGCATGGTCATGTTGGGTAACTTGTGGTCATCACATGCTAAAGCAGCTTGATTGCCAATGTCATGTTACTCCAGTGACTGTTACTTCATAGTTGGATGTATTTCGCCCTGAACTTCTTCAGATGTTTAAACTATTACTTCATCTATAGAAAATGAAACCGTTTAAATTGCAGGTAGTGCTCATTTTATATGAAGTCAACGTGCCGAGATCTGTGCCAGTCTAGTTTGCAAACAGGAGCGGAGTAGCCTGTTAGTTGTATGATCTGTTAATAATTCACCCCAATGTGGTCATGTTACTGTAACAACATAGTGATTTAATGACAAGCGTATGTGCCTGTTTATTAAAATGGGTTCACTTCTTCATTACTTTTCCAGAATGACTTATTCCAGTATGTGTCCAGGCACTTGCTCGCCCGCTCCTCCTTTTCGTGCTCGCCTGCTCCTATATGTATAAAGATCGGTGCTTTGTCATCTAAAATTCCTTCTTCAGTGCTGTCATTAAATATTTTATCTTTTAACTTTTTTTCCCCCGGCTGAATTTTGTGGACATTTCCTGTACTGCTCCTTTGGCTGACATGTTTTTTTTCGTTTCTCGTCACTAGGTCTACAATGAAATCTACCCCGTTTGGACGTATTCATACCT
Organism: Spea bombifrons; assembly: GCF_027358695.1. Taxonomy (NCBI): domain Eukaryota; kingdom Metazoa; phylum Chordata; class Amphibia; order Anura; family Pelobatidae; genus Spea; species Spea bombifrons. The sequence continues at coordinate 35,703,203 of NC_071088.1, forward strand.
GGCGTTGCTATTCCCTGTATTCCTTGCTACAGACTATCTCCGATATAAGCCAGTTATTATTTTGCAGGGTTTGAGCCTCATTGTTACATGGTTCATGCTCCTGTATGCACAAGGGACTTTGGCCATTCAGTTCCTTGAATTTTTCTATGGTATTTCAACTGCAACTGATGTAGCTTATTATGCTTATATCTACAGTGTGGTCGACTCAAGCATGTTTCAGAAAGTTACCAGCTATTGTCGCATTGCAACACTAACTGGTCTCACGGCTGGCTCTGTTATGGGTCAGATTCTTCTCTCAGTGGCCAACTGGTCTCTGTTTAGTTTGAACGTGATTTCGTTAATCAGCGTCTCTATTGCATTTTCTGCTGCATGGTTTTTGCCAATGCCAAAGAAAAGCCTTTTTTTCCATCAAAACTCCAGTAGGGAAATAAATGTTACGGGACCTTCACACAAAGACTCTATTAACAATGGCGACTTGAGATGCGGTTCAGAGTCTGAAGACATTGAAGCACAGATTCCGTTAAACAACGAAAACTCCCCAGCTGATAATCGGGTAAGTGTGTAGTTATAGCCTTTAATAATTGAAAAATCACCTGGCTTTCCCTTCATACCATGCTAGTGCTGATATTTCAGGGGGTCTCCAATATCTTCAGTGTATGAAAGGCAATCACATTTGGAAAACCTGTAGTTTAAACATTTGAAAATTCTAAGCATATTTTATTTTTCTGAAGGCCAATGTAAGTCATCTTTTCCCTCCTTTCATGGGTACGTCACAAGCAGCACACTGATGAAGGACGTTGCATGACTCCGTTTTGACTTACAGGAGAGCTCAATGCTATTCCAATTACCTTGAAATGTGAAAATAAAGTGGATAAAAATGCTCAAAATGGCCTTCGAATGCGAACACAAAGTATGGCTGGCTGTGTGTCCCTATAAAAACATTCTGATAATCAGGACTTTCGCCTTGTACCTGTGTTTTGTTTTTTTTGTTTTTGTTTTCTTTCTCTCTCTTTGTCTCTTTCTAGAACAATTTAAAAAAGTTCATGCATAGGAGAGATTATATATATATATATATATATATATATATATATATATATATATATATAATTAGTATTCAGAAAGAGGCTGTAGAAACAGTGATAAAATGAGCAAAACAGAACTTTACATAATACGATCCCTAGCAACAGATCCTATGCATGAAATTCTTTAAATTGTTCTAGAAAGAGAGAGAAAAAAAACCAAAACACAGTTACAAGGCGAAAGTCTTGATTATCAGAATGTCTTTATAGGTTTAGATATATATGTATGTGTGTGTGTGTGTATGTATTTCATTAGATGGTTAAAGTGTGTGGTTTATTACACATCTCATACTTATGGTTTTTAAAAAAAATTCTGTTGCTTTTTTTGTTTTGCTTGGTTTTAGGTTGAAGAAAATACCGTCAACTTACTAATGGTACTAAGAATACTTTGGAATGATTTTCTCAACTGCTATTCCTCCCGCACACTGTTGTGTTGGTCCGTCTGGTGGGCCCTGTCAACATGTGGTTACTGTCAAGTAGTGAACTATGTTCAAGGATTATGGCAAAACCTTGCACCGCCTTCCCATTCAGACTCCTACAATGGAATCGTGGAGGGCGCTTCTACACTGTTAGGTAAGTGCAGAGATTCTGTTTTTGTTTGCCCCCTGTGATAACTTGTTCCATTCTCCACAGTTAATTTCTTTATCTTGTAATGCAGCAATAGTATTTAATTGTAACTGAAAAAGTGCCTTCGACGTTAGTGAAATTGAAGTTTTGTGCAGTATAGGCGAACCAGACACAAAATGATTGTAAACAAATTATGGCACAGTCTGATAATGTTGCTCAAATGTGCGTCAGAGTTTGTTCCCTTGAGCGCTTTACAATTTTCTAGTTAGGTGGTTGAGTCGTATGATGGGATGTGTATCCTTTTATGTATATAGAGGACGTATGGGTTGCTCTGTAGCCTATGCTGATATAGATAAGGATCTTGATTTGAAGATATGTAGAGGTTTATTTCATTTTATTTTGAGAAATATTTGCTTCCCGACAGATTCTCTTTGTGATAAGGAGCCCTTTATATAGGCGTTCATATTGAACACCCTTTTAAGGAAGTAAAGCAGTTTTATCAAAGATGATATTTGGCTGTTTTTAAACTGTCAATTTAAACCCCATTTTGATCCATCGAAGGGTAATCTCACTTTAATATCAGGTCTCTCGTGCATTGCATAGCCGTGCATCTCTGGATTTGTCTCTTATACATTTTTTATATACCATAAATTTACCTGTTATTTAAGTATAAGATTAATCACACGATCACTGTTCGTTTTCTAATTTACCGCAGGAGCTGTTGCAGTTTTCGCTGTTGGTTTCATCAAGAAATCATGGTCCACGTATGGGGAGCTGGTTCTTGCTTTCTTCTCGTTGGCCATCACTGTTTGCATATACATCATGGATACTTTTCTCAGCATTTGGGTGTGCTATGCATCATATGTTGTCTTCAGAATTATCTATATGCTCCTCATCACTATTGCAACGTAAGTCAAGGCTTCTGTATTTCTGGTGTCTTTAACCCTTAACGTCCATTGCCGGGTCAGGCACGTCATGCAAAATGGTCACTGAACGACCTATGACGTGCCTGACGTGATGAGACTTAAACAAGTTTAGAAAGTGATCAACTATCACTTTCTAAGCTTAAACGGTGTTGCTGTAATGCCTCGATGTCGAGGCATTCAGCAACACCGAGATCGGCATCATGGACCATGTCTGGCCCCTCCCCGGGGCGTCAACATCCGCCATACATTGTATGGCGGCGGAAGCGTTTTAAAAGCGTTCAGGAGGCGATCACCGATCACCTCCTAAACTTCAATGGTGTCTCTGTAGTAGGAATGTGTATACAACCTAGGGCTATACTAGTGTTGTGTTTGTTGTTTCGTATCACATCCCCATAGGATGTTTTGTATTTTAATCATATGACAATTAAACCATAATCACTTTCCTTTAGTACCATATTTGTCTGTATTCATTTATTTGAACCCTCCCGACGCATAGTTTCTATTTTATAAATCTTTTTATATATATATATATATATATATATATATATATATATATATCTTTTTTTTTTGGTGCTAGAAACAGAAAATCTGCTGTATTTTGGCCCTCGCCAGCTTAATAGAACCATTCCAAGTTTAAATACATATATTTAAAGCATGGAATTCTGTTAATTTGTCTTCGTTTTTAGACCTACCAATCAAATTCAACTGACAGTGGTAGGTTAGAAAAGAAGAAACCAGGTTGTGACATGATGTATGTTTTTAATTAAGTCCTAACATGGTTACTAAGACTTTTACAGTTTACAGTGTAATAAAATGGGAGGGTTAATATGAGTACAGTAGTTCACATGCATTTCGATTAAACTGGGTACGAGTATATTGGAAAGGAGGCTCCTCCCCTGAAAAGTATACAATATATGCTTTTTTTTTGTTGTTACCTTTATGATGCTGTTACTGTCAATGGTCTGAATTTGAATTTTTTTTCAGATTTCAGATCGCAGCAAGCTTGAATATGGAGCGTTATGCCCTTGTGTTTGGAGTAAACACATTTGCTGCTTTGGTGTTACAAACTTTAATGACTTTAATCGTTGTGGATTCCAGTGGCCTCGGATTAGATATACCGATGCAAGTAAGTGTGTGTGTTTGTGTGTGTATTTGTGTGTGTATATATACATATAATATAAAAATATATTAATAAAAAAAAATCACTTTTGTGAAAACTGGGTTGTGCACTGTGTGTATAAAACCTATAAAATACAAACTGATCTATAATTTGTAAATATCTAGGGATGCACCGAAATGAAAATTCGGGACTGAAATTTTAGGATTCACTTGGCTGAAACCAAAAATGACCCCCCAAACCTTGGAGGAAAAAAAAAAAAAAAGCCACACTATGTAACACACCAAAATTAGACAAAACCAATAACATTAATATTAATATGTATAAGATTCCAGCATGTACTGGCTGACTTGGCATGATAGGAGTGTGATTGCTGTTAATCATATATATATAATTGCTAACAGCAATCACACTCCTATCATGCCCAGGCAGCCAGTAAATGCTAGAACAATGCCATGCTATCCCCCACACTTCCACATCCATGCTGTCACACACACTGACTTACAAACATTCATATACTCATACATTCCCTTAATCATACATACTTGCTCATACATGTACATGTACCTAGAATGCATCACTTACATTCCCACAGTGGTTCAATGGTAAATGTGTATTTTCTAAAATATAGGTGTGTGTGTGCGCAGCAGTGTACCTAAGGGGGGGGGTGCAGTTACCTTTCACCATTGGAATGTAGACACACAGCAGAATTCTTAATGGTTTTGCATACATTTGGCTGAGCTGGTGATGCTGTGTGCTCCTGTCTGTCTCGGCACAGCTCATGAAGGGTGGGAAAGTGAAAGCCCTTCCAGCTCTTGTTTAGGATTTTGAACTTGCATTGATCTGCATCATAATGAATCACTAAGTACAATTTATTTTTTAAAAAAAGTCAGTGAAAGAGAGAAGAGTGCTCATCATGCGGTTTAAGATATTTTGAACATAATTTTTTTTTTTTATGCTTGCAGTTTATGGTTTATGCTGGATACTTCGCAGTCATTTCTGTTATCTTCTTTGTGAGTGGACTATATCATCTTATCAGTGACTGGCTAAGGAAAAGAGAAGCACCGGAGTCCTCGGGGGTTGGATAAATGGGCCAACATCAAGAGGCAGATGGGTTGAAGGATCACGTTGGAATAATATGTTCTTTGAATAGTGCACTTAGAATTAAAGCCTTATTAATACTGTTCAATATCGGTTTTTGGTGGCCTGAAGAAAGTATTATTGCTTTAATTACTGGAAAGAAATGCATAAATAATATTAAGCCAAAATCTTACTTTTGCTACCTCCATTATACCATCACAAGAAATTGTTCTTATGTAGTTATAGGCAAACTCATGCACTTTAGCTGCTTTGGACTATCATACCCAATATTCATCATGCATGCTGACTCAAAGGCAACATTTTGATCTAAACTGGTGTTGGGGGTCCATTTTTTTGGATATATAATGGAATGGTGGAACTGCACCCTTTTGTTTTGGACACTGAATTGTGAGAATTTGACTGCTCCATAAAAAAGCTGGACAGCTCTTATTCACAGCCTAGGGTTCTCATAGTGTTGAACATCTAAATGTGCCTTTTTAACTCTGCCCTCAGCTCATTGCAGTGAGGTGCTGTAAAAACTTCAGAGCCATGTACAAAGCCACTTGTTAAATGCTAAGATCCAAAAAATGTGTGTTCATTTAAAACAACAAAATTCTTAATTCAGCTGCAACAGTTACATTTTTCTATAACTATGCAGACTTGTAAATTGCTAATTTACTGTATTTTTCTATTTGTAGTAATTTATTTTTATTTAGTGCTAAATTTTGTACATATTTTGTACTAATACCTATAATCTAGTGTTGCAAATTAAATTATGAGCTAGCCAATAGAGTTAATTGAGGTTATTTTAATTTGGACGACTGTTCAATGTCATTCATCGCATAATCTTCGTTATTATAGATAATATTGTTTTGACTTTTATCCGTGGAATACATTCCTGTATTCTAGTTACGTTGGTATGCATCAAACTCTTATGCTTAAATGTTCCATCATTGCTGATGGCTAATATGCAAGAAATCATGTTCTTTGCCACTGATCAGGATTCAAATTAAGATATTTGTAATATGTATAATGCATATCTTACACACGTAGCTCCAGGATACTATACACTTGGTCTGGCATGTTCGATAATGTATGGGGTTTCTCACGTGTGTCATGTGACAGACCTGATTTATTGATTGCACGATGTTGAGAGGAACGTGAAAGTAGTAGCTATAGACCTCTGCTGACCTTCTGCTCTCAACTTGTTTTTCTTAGTTACTACGATTTTGCAAAGGTGTATATTGGATCAAAACCTGTAAATGTTATGTATATGATGAACTGTCATTGTGTCAGAATTATTTGACTTGCCTTTTATGTCATGCAGATATATTTATTTTTGAAAAAATTGAACAGCAAATACGGTTGTAATATATTTTTTTACAGGTGGTTCTAAATAAAGCTCTGTGATATTTTATGCAATGGCATTTTTTCATAAGGCAACTTTGCTACCTTAGACTTAAAATCCAAGTTCTTTTTCGTCTTATTGTCATTTTATTATAGTCCCAACAATTTACACACCGCTTGCATGCATTCAAAGAATATGACAACTAGAATTCACGCAAATATGAATCTTTACTTATTGAACCACATTAATTATATTTCCTCCTTTTGTTATACTGTAAAATGCCCAATCTGTGCTTAATGAATAAAAATATACACACATTATATCCTTGAAACTTTGCTGTGAACAGGAAGAGCGTGACTGATCATGCAAAAAAAAAAAAAAAGGATTTTATTAAGGGCTAGTGTACGTTGAGCTATAGCTTGTGAGCCATTTATGGTCAAATAGTTTTTTTTTGTCTCCCTTTTAAATCATAAGAGATATCACACAAATGGACCTGATCAAAAGTTTACATACCCATGAATGTTTGGCCTTGTTACAGACACACACAGGTTAAAAGTTTTTACATTGCAATTAGTGTCTGTGTTTAAATAGGGTTCTCACATGGATGCCCTGAGGAGGTTAGATACTGAGCCACGTGGGGAGCAGAAAATAGACCTGCGTAACAAGGTAGTTGCACTTTATAAAGATGGAAAAGGATATAAAAAGATATCCAAAGCGTTGAAAATGCCAGTCAGTACTGTTCAAGCTCTTATTAAGAAGTGAAAAATTCAGGGATCTTGTGATACCAAGCCAAGGTCAGGTAGACCAAGAAAGATTTCAGCCACAACTGCCAGAAGAATTGTCTGGGATACAAAGAAAAACCCACAGGTAACCTCAGGAAAAAAATACAGGCTGCTCTGGAAAAAGACGATGTGGTTGTTTCAAGGATCATAGTACGACGATACTTGAACAAAAATGAGCTGCATGGTCGAGTAGCCAGGAAGGAGCCAATGCTGCAAAAAAAGCTGAGTTACAGTATGCCAGACAACACCTTGACAGACCTCAAATCTCCTGGCACACTGTAATTTGGAGTGACGAGACCAAAATAGAATTTTATGGCCTCAACCATAAGGCTAGGTTTCCACTTGGGTATTTTTCCTGCATTATTTTCTTGATGAAAAACGCCAGGAAAACTGCCACTGCGTTTTCCTGTGTTTTGGCGTTTTTTCTGGCGTTTTAGCCTTTCTGTGGAAATTGCTTTTTTGACCTTAGGTAGTTTTGCCAGCCTTTACAAGTTTGAATTTTCACCCAGCTAAAAGGGATTAGGATAAATGGCAAGTATCTGCCCCCTCCTGATGTCATTTCCTTGGTAGAGTTCTACTTAAACGCCCCGGCGGACCCTTTTTTCTCTTTTCTGTGGTTTGTAAGGCATGCTTTATTCCGAATGTCTGCTCCTTTAGGAAGATTGGCCCAAAACGATGGTGCATATTGCAAGGGATACTCACTAGTTGAATAAGCTTGGACGCATCAAAGACAATTCTAGGTGCCATGCTGCTAATAAATTACACAGAGACAGCACACAGTGTACAAGCAGATAAAAGTTTTACCACAGTACTGGGAAAATGGCAGCTCTTCCTCTTCCTGGGTCCTGCCCCTTTTTTGTAACTGTGGAAAAAAAACACCAAGGCAAAACCCACATGGCTTTTTCATGGCGTTTTTCTCTCCCATAGACATCTATTGGAGAAAAACGCCAAGATTTCCTTGCAAAAAACGCCAGAGTGTCAACATGCTGCGATTTTGAAAAACTGCCACAGAGCCCAAAAAAGCAGTAAAACGCCAAAGAGGACTAAAAAAACGCCAAACGGAAAAACGCCAAGTGGATATGGCATTGTGCGATTTCCTATTGAAGAACAGCTAACATCTGGCTGCATCGTTTTTTCACTAATAAAACGCCATGCGGCTGAATTGGCGTTATGGGCGTTTTTGCAAAAAATACCCAAGTGGAAACCAAGCCTAAGAGATACGTTTGGAGAGGGGTCAACAAGGCCTATAGCAAAAACCTACAGTTGAATATGAATCCCATAAGAAATAAAAGAAATGTGTTTTGCCTGCTCACTCATGTTTTATTTTAAAATGGTGCATATATTACCAATTCTCACAACTGTTTCCCACTTCTTTATGTAGAAAGGTAAAGTTACATAAGCTTTCAGGATCTCAGAGTTCTCTTCAGGTGGATAGAGGAGACCTCTGGTGTCCCAAAAGCTGTTATATATTTTTACTTATTTGGATTAAGTAAGATCGCTTCAAATTTTTTCCTAAATATAACTTATGGAAAGGGAATAAACATGTGTTTAACCTTAAACCTTATAAATACCCTTGAAGGTAGATGGAATGGAGTAAAGCAAACCAAAATATAATACTGACAATATTTCCCATCAGGAAAATAAATGGCTCTAGTCAGTCATTTTCAGCACTTTACCATTTTCTTAATAAACATATAATTGTCATGAGTGCTGCAGTTGTTTATTGGTAAATTGGCAGATCCTCCTCTAGACACGTAATAGTACCTGCTAAGTATTTATACAGCTTAGTTATGTGACTGCTGCAGGCCCAGAATTTTGGTCTTTTAGGTATGAGATCTGTCAGTGTTTCTTCTTCAACTTAGCTGCTTTCTTCATAAAGAAATCCCAGATAACAAATGTGTGTGCCTCCCATGTGCCACCCATTCAGGCTGATTTTCCCTGAAGTAATTAGATATCATGTTTCAACAATTGACATGACCATGATATCAGATAGGATATACTCTAGAAGCAGTGGCGACTCTAGAAACAATATATAGGGGGGGCACACCAGATACCACAGTCAAACTGGGGGGGCATTCATAATTTCCACCATTAAATCATACCACTGAGAAAATATATATATATTGCCAAAAGTAATGTGCTATGGAATGATACTTTTGTTATTGGACTAACATAATACTCGGTCATTCAACATGGGAAGCCTGAAGCCACAATTTAGTGCGACTAATCCTTGAAATAAATATTATAGCATAAATAACACAATACCTTAACTTTTCCACTAAATGATTTCAGGGCCTTGAATGTTTTGTCCCCTGAAGTCACTACAACTTCAGGAGGGCATTTTATCTCTGGATAAGTATAAATTAAATAATTCCAACTGCCAGGAAACAGATAACCAA